>NW_022319568.1:0-8446 GCF_002776525.5 Piliocolobus tephrosceles
GCTTTAAAGTTCATATGGAACCAAAAAAGAGCCCCCATTGCCAAGACAATCCTAAGTCAAAAGAACAAAGGTGGAGGCGTCACGTTATCTGACTTCAAACTATACTACAAGGCTACAGTAACCAAAACAGCATGGTACTGGTACCAAAACAGAGATATAGACCTATGGAACAGAACAGAGTCCTCAGAAATAATACCACACATCTACAGCCATCTGATCTTTGACAAACCTGAGAGAAACAAGAAATGGGGAAAGGATTCCCTATTTAATAAATGGTGCTGGGAAAATTGGCTAGCCATAAGTAGAAAGCTGAAACTGGATCCTTTCCTTACTCCTTATACGAAAATTAATTCAAGATAGATTAGAGACTTAAATGTTAGACCTAATACCATAAAAACCCTAGAAGAAAATCTAGGTAGTACCATTCAGGACATAGGCATGGGCAAGAACTTCATGTCTAAAACACTAAAAGCAATGGCAACAAAAGCCAAAATTGACAAATGGGATCTAATTAAACTAAAGAGCTTCTGCACAGCAAAAGAAACTGCCATCCGAGTGAACCGGCAACCTACAGAATGGGAAAAAATTTTTGCAATCTACTCATCTGCCAAAGGTCTGATATCCAGAACCTACAAGGAACTCAAACAAATTTATAAGAAAAAAACAAACAACCCCATCAAAAAGTGGGCAAAGGATATGAACAGACATTTCTCAAAAGAAGACATTCATACAGCCAACAGACACATGAAAAAATGCTCATCATCACTCGCCATCAGAGAAATGCAAATCAAAACCACAATGAGATACCATCTCACACCAGTTAGAATGGCAATCATTAAAAAGTCAGGAAAAATAGGTGCTGGAGAGGATGTGGGGAAGTAGGAACACTTTTACACTGTTGGTGGGATTGTAAACTAGTTCAACCAGTATGGAAAAGAGTATAGCAGTTCCTCAAGGATCTAGAACTAGATGTACCATATGACCCAGCCATCCCATTACTGGGTATATACCCAAAGGATTATAAATCATGCTGCTATAAAGACACATGCACACGTATGTTTATTGTGGCACTATTCACAATAGCAAAGACTTGGAATCAACCCAAATGTCCATCTGTGACAGACTGGATTAAGAAAATGTGGCACATATACACCATGGAATACTATGTAGCCATAAAAAAGGATGAGTTTGCATCCTTTGTAGGGACATGGATGCAGCTGGAAACCATCATTCTTAGCAAACTATCACAAGAACAGAAAACCAAACACCACATGTTCTCACTCATAGGTGGGAACTGAACAATGACATCACTTGGACTCGGGAAGGGGAACATCACAAACCGGGGCCTATCATGGGGAGAGGGGAGGGGGGAGGGATTGCATTGGGAGTTACACCTGATATAAATGACGAATTGGTGGGTGCTGACGAGCTGATGGGTGCAGTATACAGCATGGCACAAGTATACATGTGTAACAAACCTGCACGTTATGCACATGTACCCTAGAACTTAAAGTATAATAATAAAAAAATAAAAAATAAAAAAAAGAAAACAGACTAATATACTATCCTAACCTAAAAAAGAAAAAAAAAGAAAATTGATTAAAGTAATTTGCCTTCTCCTAGAGGGATAAGATAATAAGGATTCAAACACACACACACTCACATGTTCATGCAAATCCATTCAGTTTGTCTCTTGTACTATTTTTTTTTATAATCTAGTTGAATCTGATTGTAATAAAAATGAGAGAAACACCTACAATTTTACATAGTTGGAAGATAGATCATTAGATTTTTCATTCCTAGTCATAAGGGATCTGAGTTCATTCCAATACACTGATTAAAACTGAAGGGTCCATCCCACCATGATTGTAGATTCCATTAAACTCTTCCCCTATATCCAGCTACTCACAAGACTGCATGATCTGCCTCCTAAATGTCTTTCCAACCTTTTCTCTCTCTGCCCTATCCATTATTTATTAGAATAAAGCTCTCTTTCTATCTCTTTCTTATAGAACCAAACTCTTCCTGTAAATTACACTGGTTCAACTGTTTCCTACTTCAGAGATTTTGACCTTCCTATTTATTCTGCATAGAATAGCTTCACTTAGCACTAGAGATTACTTTCCCCTTCTCATTCTTCATTCCTAAATTAAAATATTATTTTTGTAAAGGCATCATCCTTGACAAGTGTGTCTGTAAAGATGTCAACCTTCCCACCTGAATCTATCAGTCTCTATTTTGTTGTTCTACTCTTTTCTAAATTTATACTACTTCATACCACTTTGAAAACTCCTGGTTTGTTTGTTTACTGGCTATTGTCTTGTTCCTACCCTACAATGTATATTCTCATGAAGGAGAAACTCTGTGGGTCCTTTTTGCTACACATGTCTCATTAAATAGTCATAGAATAGACTAATCAGTAAATTAATGAGTCAAGATTGAATTTGTAAATAGAATATTTAAGTTATAAGAGCAAATCATCTATTAATTAAATTTATCTTGTTGAAGTCACTTGAGCCTCCAGACTTTCCACTACAAACATGAATAAAATTGCCATGATCATTAAATTAGATCATTGGACATTGTAAAGCATTTATTGAGGCAAACTATTATTATTGAAATTAGGTGAAATATAACTATATGTGTGAGTATGTGTCTATGTGTATAAAATAGTATGTGTTTCTATTCTATTATCTGCAATTAATAGTATTGTATTATCTGGAATTCATGAAATGTGAGGAATTTGTAGAAGACTAATAATAAAAATTCATCATAAATTCAGAAGTCATGACTTTTCCACAAGAGCAAAAATAATAAATTGCTATAAAATAATTCATTAATATTAAACAATTTATTTTAAAAAGTAACTTTCCGGTAGCCATTGTTATGCTTTTCATTATTTTGCCTTATAAAAAGTAACCATTCTGCATTTTAATCTTCTTTTTGACACTAAAATAAACATTTTTTTACCTACTCCAGAGCTCACAATCAATGAGACAATAATTACTGTATATTCATAGAAAAAGAGTCTTGAGCAATATTAAAATGTTCACTATCCACTATAATAGTGATAGAGAAAATGAAAATTTCTGATTAAGATATCAACTGAAAGAAAAAGACCTCAAAAAAACTTTTATTGTTTACTTGGCTTTCTGTAATGCAAAAAAAAAAAAAAAAAAAAAAAAAACCACAAAATAAATAATGTTGGCTTAATTTAACTGTCACCAGAAAAGTCCTAGAACTGAATTTCTTTCATAGTTAGGAAAACAATGTGAAATTCTTATTTCAGTGCTGAAATGAGAAAGGAGAAAGGCTCATAGGATTTCAAAAATTCAAAAGAAGTTTCACAGTCATTATTTGTGATGGATTCCTACCTGGGATTTAATGGTCTCCAAGAGATCTCAACTCATCTTTGAAATACCTTAGTAGAACAAATGACCAAAGAAAGGAGACTTACCCACAGTAAGCCAAGTAAAATGTTGATTCTTTCCATTTAGCTAGACTGTAGTAACTAATAGTTACATTTCAGATCAAAAGGTCTCATTTAATACTATGCAGTACTTTGTTATGTTTAAAAGAAAAGTAAGTAAATATTGTATTTTTTAAAATTTCTCTTGGAGGTACCATTTCTGAGACTATTGATAGGCCAAGTCAATATGTGAAGTGGATTGAACAAGCTCCTATTCCATCTCTGAGTTCCAAAAATTCATTTAATATTGCATCCTCAAATAGAGGACATATCAAGTATTAAACTGGAAAGAATAGATACTACACTTGATCTTAGCCAAAAGGCTGAGAAACAATCATATATCATCTCATAATAAATGTATTACATCTTCATAGATAGTAAATAGCGGATATTTCAAAATACACAGTTAATACATTAGGCATCATAATAAATACTTCTAAGAAATCAATTGAAAACAAATGATCTAATCCAATTCTCTCTTTCTGCAAATAAAGTATGAAAAGCCTAGTGTGCAAATAACTAGTCCAAGGTTACTCATTTTCTTATGACCAAGTGTGTAACTACAAATAGTATAATGCTAATCTGGTGCATACTTATGTTCATTAAAGAGAAGCATTTCCCATATTGCTATCCTTGACTTGAGAAAGATATAGTTCAAATCCTGCTTCTTCCTAACCACAAGTAGTCATCCACCTTTAAGTGGATGACTTTTTTGCATTTTATGGAAGAAGACTATATTTTTCAGAATAAAAACAAGGTATGTAAGTTGACAAAAATATGGGTAAATCAATGATATTCCTGGGGTTAATATGTGAAATTCAGATGAATATTTCAAAATGTTCAAATATTCTGTATAGAAAGAGCTATAGTATTTAATTATTAAATCCAAATTTTATTCATACTTTTATTTTAAAATCATCATTGTCTTTACATTGGTGAATTACTCTGAAATATTTTAATCAGGCACTTCAAATTACTCTAAATAGCTTCCATTTATTAGAAAAATTGGTAGCTTTTTGAAGGTCATAATAAACATTTTCAAAAATAGTTTATAAATTAGAAAGGTGTAACTTGAAAGTCATATGTATTTGAATTTGAATCTAAATTATACCACTAATTAATACTAAATTCTTGTTCAAATTACTTGGCTTTATTTTTCTCATTTGTTAAGATGGGTACACTAGCACCTGGTTACTAGGGTTACTGAAAAGATTTCTTATAACTCTTTAATATTTTCTTCACCATTGGTGAGCACTTTGTGCACATAAAATCTTCCTCAGCTATTTGGCCTTGAAAAATATTTGTTGAGCAAATAAAGTAAATAAATACATGAAAATAAATATGCAAGAAAATAATAGCACATGTAAATTGAGTACCTAAAATATAATGGGACCTCAATTAGTGGCAAACATAGTTGCCATTGCAATTTATAATATAAAAAATAGATATTATTAACCACTAGGACCACTCTTCAATATGATTTATCTAGATTCTCAATAGAAAAATTGAACAACTCAATAGAAAACATTTAATAGAGTTTTTCCCCATCAAATATCTGATTGGGATACTAGCAGTTTTAAATGTAATAAAACATGTTCCATGTCTCTATCATTTCTAAGGCACATATTTACTGGTGTGCTAGTTCAGGATCTTTAAAATGAAAAAGCACTGATTTGTAGTTTTTGTCTTATTCTGTGATATAAATAGCCTTTATTACATCTTAGTTTCTCAGCTTCTCAATACTACATGTGGAACAAATTTTATATATTTTTTTAATAAATGAAAGTGATTAAGAGGATGCGCTTAGTTCTATTTAGCAGGATGAAATTAGTTTCAAAATACAAATTCTAAATTCTTTTTATTTGCTAAGTGATAGAGGCAACCCGCTCACCCTCTCCGCTTTCTTAGTATCCTTAGATATAAAATCAGGTAGTTATAATGACCTACACACACATAGGCAAATGCTAATTTGTGACAATGGAACAAACATGTTATTTCAACTGGTTGAAGGTCATATTATATATTACCAATCCATAATATTATGATTTGTTAGAGTAATACTTGTTGAGACCCTGGTATGCACTAGTTACTAAGGTTCAAAGATGAAGATAATCAAATCTTATCACATAAGCCTTTACTTTCTGATTTCTATTGATGTTGCAAGCTCTTTTTCTCTGCTTTTGCATCATATAATTTTTAGCCCTTTTATACTTCTGCATTCTCTACTTTAAACATGGTCTAGTTATTCTCTGTAGGTCTTAATACGTACTGTCTGGAAATAAATGTAATGCTCTAGATAAAATTTCACTAGAGTAGCCTAAACGGGACCAGATAACTACCTGCTTTGTTCTTGGTGAATGATGTTCAAAATTCTAGTTCTGAAGAGATGTCAGCAAGATAGAAGACTAGCAAGCTACAGGACCTCCTTCTGCCACAGGGATGCAGAGTTAGCAATAATATACAGACCAAAATATCTCTGTGAGAACTCTAGAGAGCAGTTGAGAATCACCCAGGTCATTGTAAAATAAAGAAGGAATTCAAGTAAAAGGGTAAAATACATATATACATACGTGTATCTATGTGTGTGTGTGTGTGTGTGTGTGTATACATATATATAATATATATATATTAGCCTTTGGCACATGTATTTATGACCCTCCCTTTATGAAGATAGAGTGGAGCAATGGCAAGAAAACCCTCATATTTAGGCTTCTCTCTTGGAATGGAAACAAAAGAGTGGCCCAGTTCCAACATTCCAGACCATCTGGGAACTGCCAAAACAACTGACTTCTATCTTAACTAACTTGGAGTGTTCATGGGTCCAGCATCAGATTCTGAAAGCCACTAAAAACAGAGGTAAGAATAAAGAACACTAGACCTATAGCTCCAAAGGCACAGGCTAGGGGAAGCAAGATAATAAAAAGGGTTTGAGAAGTCCTAGAAACTTGCTCTGCTGATTGGTAAAATTCTTCCTCTTTAGGAAATATGATGGTTAATACTGAGTGCCAATTTGATTGGATTGAAAGATACAAAGTATTGATCCTGGATGTGTCAGTGAGGATGTTGCCAGAGGAGATTAACATTTGAGTTAGTGGGCTGGGAAAGGCAGACCCACCCTTAATCTGGGTGGGCACAATCTAATCAGCTGCTAGAGTGGCTAGAATATAAGCAGGCAACAAAATGTACAAAGAGAAACTGGCCTAGCCTTCCAGCCTACATCTTTCTCCTGTGCTGGATGCCTCCTGCCCTCGAATATTGGACTCCAAATTCTTCAGTTTTGGAACTTGGACTGGCTCTACTTGTTCCTCAGCCTGTAGGTGGCCTATTGTGGGACCTTGTGGTCATGTGAGTTAATACTTAATAAATTCCTATATGTATGTGGTGTGTGTGTATGTGTATATATTTATATATAATATATATTATATATTATATATAATATATATATTACATATTATATATTCCATTAGTTCTGTCTCTCTAGAGAACCCTCACTAATACAAGAAACTGATATATAAATAATGGAAGATATTTCTTTTTCCAAATTCCAAAATCCTAGCAAAAGATTACAAAGCATAAAAGAAATAGAGGGGGCGGAGCAAGATGGCCGAATAGGAACAGCTCCAGTCTCCAACTCCCAGTGTGAGCAACACAGAAGACCAGTGATTTCTGCATTTTCAACTGAGGTACTGGGGTCATCTGACTAGGGAGTGCCGAACAATCGGTGCTGGTCAACTGCTGCAGCCCGACCAGCAAGAGCTGAAGCAGGGCGAGGCATGGCCTCTCCTGGGAAGCGCAAAGGGGAAGGGAATCCCTTTTCCTAGCCAGGGGAACTGAGACACACAACACCTGGAAAATCGGGTAACACCCACCCCAATACTGCGCTGTAAGCAAACGGGCACACCAGGAGAATATACCCCACACCTGGCCGGGAGGGTCCCATGCCCACGGAGCCTCCCTCCTTGCTAACACAGCAGTCTGCAGCAATCTAACCACAAGGCAGCAGCGAGGCTGGGGGAGGGGCGACCGCCATTGCTGAGGCTTAAGTAGGTAAACAAAGCCGCTGGGAAGCTCGAACTGGGTGGAGCTCACAGCAGCTCAAGGAAACCTGCCTGTCTCTGTAGACTCCACCGCTGGGGACAGGGCACAGCTAAAAAATAACAGGGGAAGCAGCAGAGGCCTGTGCAGACGCGAACTACTCTGTCTGACAGCTTTGAAGAGAGCAGTGGATCTCCCAACACGGAGGCTGAGATCTGAGAAGGGACAGACTGCCTGCTCAAGTGGGTCCCTGAACCCAGAGTAGCCTAACTGGGAGACATCCCCCACTAGGGGCAGTCTGACACCCCACACCTCACAGGGTGGAGTACACTCCTAAAAGGAAGCTTCCAAAGTAAGAATCAGACAGGTACACTCGCTGTTCAGCAATATTCTATCTTCTGCAACCTCTGCTGCTGATACTCAGGCAAACAGGGTCTGGAGTGGATCTCAAGCAATCTCCAACAGACCTGCAGCTGAAGGTCCTGACTATTAGAAGGAAAACTATCAAACAGGAAGAACACCTATACCAAAACCCCATCAGTACGTCACCATCATCAAAGACCAGAGGCAGATAAAACCACAAAGATGGGGAAAAAGCAGGGCAGAAGGGCTGGAAATTCAAAAAATAAGAACGCATCTCCCCCTGTGGAGGAGCGCAGCTCATCGCCAGCAACGGATCAAAGCTGGTCAGAGAATGACTTTGACGAAATGAGAGAAGAAGGCTTCAGTCCATCAAAATTCTCAGAGCTAAAGGAGGAATTACATACCCAGCACAAAGAAACTAACAATCTTGAAAAAAGAGTGGAAGAATTGACAGCTAGACTAATTAATGCAGAGAAGGTCATAAATGAAATGACAGAGATGAAAACCATGACACGAGAAATACGTGACAAATGCACAAGCTTCAGTAACCGACTCGATCAACTGGAAGAAAGAGTATCA
>NW_022319569.1:0-8446 GCF_002776525.5 Piliocolobus tephrosceles
TGATACTCTTTCTTCCAGTTGATCGAGTCGGTTACTGAAGCTTGTGCATTTGTCACGTATTTCTCGTGTCATGGTTTTCATCTCTGTCATTTCATTTATGACCTTCTCTGCATTAATTAGTCTAGCTGTCAATTCTTCCACTCTTTTTTCAAGATTGTTAGTTTCTTTGTGCTGGGTATGTAATTCCTCCTTTAGCTCTGAGAATTTTGATGGACTGAAGCCTTCTTCTCTCATTTCGTCAAAGTCATTCTCTGACCAGCTTTGATCCGTTGCTGGCGATGAGCTGCGCTCCTCCACAGGGGGAGATGCGTTCTTATTTTTTGAATTTCCAGCCCTTCTGCCCTGCTTTTTCCCCATCTTTGTGGTTTTATCTGCCTCTGGTCTTTGATGATGGTGACGTACTGATGGGGTTTTGGTATAGGTGTTCTTCCTGTTTGATAGTTTTCCTTCTAATAGTCAGGACCTTCAGCTGCAGGTCTGTTGGAGATTGCTTGAGATCCACTCCAGACCCTGTTTGCCTGAGTATCAGCAGCAGAGGTTGCAGAAGATAGAATATTGCTGAACAGCGAGTGTACCTGTCTGATTCTTACTTTGGAAGCTTCCTTTTAGGAGTGTACTCCACCCTGTGAGGTGTGGGGTGTCAGACTGCCCCTAGTGGGGGATGTCTCCCAGTTAGGCTACTCTGGGTTCAGGGACCCACTTGAGCAGGCAGTCTGTCCCTTCTCAGATCTCAGCCTCCGTGTTGGGAGATCCACTGCTCTCTTCAAAGCTGTCAGACAGAGTAGTTCGCGTCTGCACAGGCCTCTGCTGCTTCCCCTGTTATTTTTTAGCTGTGCCCTGTCCCCAGCGGTGGAGTCTACAGAGACAGGCAGGTTTCCTTGAGCTGCTGTGAGCTCCACCCAGTTCGAGCTTCCCAGCGGCTTTGTTTACCTACTTAAGCCTCAGCAATGGCGGTCGCCCCTCCCCCAGCCTCGCTGCTGCCTTGTGGTTAGATTGCTGCAGACTGCTGTGTTAGCAAGGAGGGAGGCTCCGTGGGCATGGGACCCTCCCGGCCAGGTGTGGGGTATATTCTCCTGGTGTGCCCGTTTGCTTACAGCGCAGTATTGGGGTGGGTGTTACCCGATTTTCCAGGTGTTGTGTGTCTCAGTTCCCCTGGCTAGGAAAAGGGATTCCCTTCCCCTTTGCGCTTCCCAGGAGAGGCCATGCCTCGCCCTGCTTCAGCTCTTGCTGGTCGGGCTGCAGCAGTTGACCAGCACCGATTGTTCGGCACTCCCTAGTCAGATGACCCCAGTACCTCAGTTGAAAATGCAGAAATCACTGGTCTTCTGTGTTGCTCACACTGGGAGTTGGAGACTGGAGCTGTTCCTATTCGGCCATCTTGCTCCGCCCCCTCTATTTCTTTTATGCTTTGTAATCTTTTGCTAGGATTTTGGAATTTGGAAAAAGAAATATCTTCCATTATTTATATATCAGTTTCTTGTATTAGTGAGGGTTCTCTAGAGAGACAGAACTAATGGAATATATAATATGTAATATATATATTATATATAATATATAATATATATTATATATAAATATATACACATACACACACACCACATACATATAGGAATTTATTAAGTATTAACTCACATGACCACAAGGTCCCACAATAGGCCACCTACAGGCTGAGGAACAAGTAGAGCCAGTCCAAGTTCCAAAACTGAAGAATTTGGAGTCCAATATTCGAGGGCAGGAGGCATCCAGCACAGGAGAAAGATGTAGGCTGGAAGGCTAGGCCAGTTTCTCTTTGTACATTTTGTTGCCTGCTTATATTCTAGCCACTCTAGCAGCTGATTAGATTGTGCCCACCCAGATTAAGGGTGGGTCTGCCTTTCCCAGCCCACTAACTCAAATGTTAATCTCCTCTGGCAACATCCTCACTGACACATCCAGGATCAATACTTTGTATCTTTCAATCCAATCAAATTGGCACTCAGTATTAACCATCATATTTCCTAAAGAGGAAGAATTTTACCAATCAGCAGAGCAAGTTTCTAGGACTTCTCAAACCCTTTTTATTATCTTGCTTCCCCTAGCCTGTGCCTTTGGAGCTATAGGTCTAGTGTTCTTTATTCTTACCTCTGTTTTTAGTGGCTTTCAGAATCTGATGCTGGACCCATGAACACTCCAAGTTAGTTAAGATAGAAGTCAGTTGTTTTGGCAGTTCCCAGATGGTCTGGAATGTTGGAACTGGGCCACTCTTTTGTTTCCATTCCAAGAGAGAAGCCTAAATATGAGGGTTTTCTTGCCATTGCTCCACTCTATCTTCATAAAGGGAGGGTCATAAATACATGTGCCAAAGGCTAATATATATATATTATATATATGTATACACACACACACACACACACACACATAGATACACGTATGTATATATGTATTTTACCCTTTTACTTGAATTCCTTCTTTATTTTACAATGACCTGGGTGATTCTCAACTGCTCTCTAGAGTTCTCACAGAGATATTTTGGTCTGTATATTATTGCTAACTCTGCATCCCTGTGGCAGAAGGAGGTCCTGTAGCTTGCTAGTCTTCTATCTTGCTGACATCTCTTCAGAACTAGAATTTTGAACATCATTCACCAAGAACAAAGCAGGTAGTTATCTGGTCCCGTTTAGGCTACTCTAGTGAAATTTTATCTAGAGCATTACATTTATTTCCAGACAGTACGTATTAAGACCTACAGAGAATAACTAGACCATGTTTAAAGTAGAGAATGCAGAAGTATAAAAGGGCTAAAAATTATATGATGCAAAAGCAGAGAAAAAGAGCTTGCAACATCAATAGAAATCAGAAAGTAAAGGCTTATGTGATAAGATTTGATTATCTTCATCTTTGAACCTTAGTAACTAGTGCATACCAGGGTCTCAACAAGTATTACTCTAACAAATCATAATATTATGGATTGGTAATATATAATATGACCTTCAACCAGTTGAAATAACATGTTTGTTCCATTGTCACAAATTAGCATTTGCCTATGTGTGTGTAGGTCATTATAACTACCTGATTTTATATCTAAGGATACTAAGAAAGCGGAGAGGGTGAGCGGGTTGCCTCTATCACTTAGCAAATAAAAAGAATTTAGAATTTGTATTTTGAAACTAATTTCATCCTGCTAAATAGAACTAAGCGCATCCTCTTAATCACTTTCATTTATTAAAAAAATATATAAAATTTGTTCCACATGTAGTATTGAGAAGCTGAGAAACTAAGATGTAATAAAGGCTATTTATATCACAGAATAAGACAAAAACTACAAATCAGTGCTTTTTCATTTTAAAGATCCTGAACTAGCACACCAGTAAATATGTGCCTTAGAAATGATAGAGACATGGAACATGTTTTATTACATTTAAAACTGCTAGTATCCCAATCAGATATTTGATGGGGAAAAACTCTATTAAATGTTTTCTATTGAGTTGTTCAATTTTTCTATTGAGAATCTAGATAAATCATATTGAAGAGTGGTCCTAGTGGTTAATAATATCTATTTTTTATATTATAAATTGCAATGGCAACTATGTTTGCCACTAATTGAGGTCCCATTATATTTTAGGTACTCAATTTACATGTGCTATTATTTTCTTGCATATTTATTTTCATGTATTTATTTACTTTATTTGCTCAACAAATATTTTTCAAGGCCAAATAGCTGAGGAAGATTTTATGTGCACAAAGTGCTCACCAATGGTGAAGAAAATATTAAAGAGTTATAAGAAATCTTTTCAGTAACCCTAGTAACCAGGTGCTAGTGTACCCATCTTAACAAATGAGAAAAATAAAGCCAAGTAATTTGAACAAGAATTTAGTATTAATTAGTGGTATAATTTAGATTCAAATTCAAATACATATGACTTTCAAGTTACACCTTTCTAATTTATAAACTATTTTTGAAAATGTTTATTATGACCTTCAAAAAGCTACCAATTTTTCTAATAAATGGAAGCTATTTAGAGTAATTTGAAGTGCCTGATTAAAATATTTCAGAGTAATTCACCAATGTAAAGACAATGATGATTTTAAAATAAAAGTATGAATAAAATTTGGATTTAATAATTAAATACTATAGCTCTTTCTATACAGAATATTTGAACATTTTGAAATATTCATCTGAATTTCACATATTAACCCCAGGAATATCATTGATTTACCCATATTTTTGTCAACTTACATACCTTGTTTTTATTCTGAAAAATATAGTCTTCTTCCATAAAATGCAAAAAAGTCATCCACTTAAAGGTGGATGACTACTTGTGGTTAGGAAGAAGCAGGATTTGAACTATATCTTTCTCAAGTCAAGGATAGCAATATGGGAAATGCTTCTCTTTAATGAACATAAGTATGCACCAGATTAGCATTATACTATTTGTAGTTACACACTTGGTCATAAGAAAATGAGTAACCTTGGACTAGTTATTTGCACACTAGGCTTTTCATACTTTATTTGCAGAAAGAGAGAATTGGATTAGATCATTTGTTTTCAATTGATTTCTTAGAAGTATTTATTATGATGCCTAATGTATTAACTGTGTATTTTGAAATATCCGCTATTTACTATCTATGAAGATGTAATACATTTATTATGAGATGATATATGATTGTTTCTCAGCCTTTTGGCTAAGATCAAGTGTAGTATCTATTCTTTCCAGTTTAATACTTGATATGTCCTCTATTTGAGGATGCAATATTAAATGAATTTTTGGAACTCAGAGATGGAATAGGAGCTTGTTCAATCCACTTCACATATTGACTTGGCCTATCAATAGTCTCAGAAATGGTACCTCCAAGAGAAATTTTAAAAAATACAATATTTACTTACTTTTCTTTTAAACATAACAAAGTACTGCATAGTATTAAATGAGACCTTTTGATCTGAAATGTAACTATTAGTTACTACAGTCTAGCTAAATGGAAAGAATCAACATTTTACTTGGCTTACTGTGGGTAAGTCTCCTTTCTTTGGTCATTTGTTCTACTAAGGTATTTCAAAGATGAGTTGAGATCTCTTGGAGACCATTAAATCCCAGGTAGGAATCCATCACAAATAATGACTGTGAAACTTCTTTTGAATTTTTGAAATCCTATGAGCCTTTCTCCTTTCTCATTTCAGCACTGAAATAAGAATTTCACATTGTTTTCCTAACTATGAAAGAAATTCAGTTCTAGGACTTTTCTGGTGACAGTTAAATTAAGCCAACATTATTTATTTTGTGGTTTTTTTTTTTTTTTTTTTTTTTTTTGCATTACAGAAAGCCAAGTAAACAATAAAAGTTTTTTTGAGGTCTTTTTCTTTCAGTTGATATCTTAATCAGAAATTTTCATTTTCTCTATCACTATTATAGTGGATAGTGAACATTTTAATATTGCTCAAGACTCTTTTTCTATGAATATACAGTAATTATTGTCTCATTGATTGTGAGCTCTGGAGTAGGTAAAAAAATGTTTATTTTAGTGTCAAAAAGAAGATTAAAATGCAGAATGGTTACTTTTTATAAGGCAAAATAATGAAAAGCATAACAATGGCTACCGGAAAGTTACTTTTTAAAATAAATTGTTTAATATTAATGAATTATTTTATAGCAATTTATTATTTTTGCTCTTGTGGAAAAGTCATGACTTCTGAATTTATGATGAATTTTTATTATTAGTCTTCTACAAATTCCTCACATTTCATGAATTCCAGATAATACAATACTATTAATTGCAGATAATAGAATAGAAACACATACTATTTTATACACATAGACACATACTCACACATATAGTTATATTTCACCTAATTTCAATAATAATAGTTTGCCTCAATAAATGCTTTACAATGTCCAATGATCTAATTTAATGATCATGGCAATTTTATTCATGTTTGTAGTGGAAAGTCTGGAGGCTCAAGTGACTTCAACAAGATAAATTTAATTAATAGATGATTTGCTCTTATAACTTAAATATTCTATTTACAAATTCAATCTTGACTCATTAATTTACTGATTAGTCTATTCTATGACTATTTAATGAGACATGTGTAGCAAAAAGGACCCACAGAGTTTCTCCTTCATGAGAATATACATTGTAGGGTAGGAACAAGACAATAGCCAGTAAACAAACAAACCAGGAGTTTTCAAAGTGGTATGAAGTAGTATAAATTTAGAAAAGAGTAGAACAACAAAATAGAGACTGATAGATTCAGGTGGGAAGGTTGACATCTTTACAGACACACTTGTCAAGGATGATGCCTTTACAAAAATAATATTTTAATTTAGGAATGAAGAATGAGAAGGGGAAAGTAATCTCTAGTGCTAAGTGAAGCTATTCTATGCAGAATAAATAGGAAGGTCAAAATCTCTGAAGTAGGAAACAGTTGAACCAGTGTAATTTACAGGAAGAGTTTGGTTCTATAAGAAAGAGATAGAAAGAGAGCTTTATTCTAATAAATAATGGATAGGGCAG
The DNA here is from genome assembly GCF_002776525.5 of Piliocolobus tephrosceles. Lineage (NCBI taxonomy): Eukaryota > Metazoa > Chordata > Mammalia > Primates > Cercopithecidae > Piliocolobus > Piliocolobus tephrosceles. The sequence goes on from NW_022319569.1 coordinate 6,490, forward strand.
AGAGAGAAAAGGTTGGAAAGACATTTAGGAGGCAGATCATGCAGTCTTGTGAGTAGCTGGATATAGGGGAAGAGTTTAATGGAATCTACAATCATGGTGGGATGGACCCTTCAGTTTTAATCAGTGTATTGGAATGAACTCAGATCCCTTATGACTAGGAATGAAAAATCTAATGATCTATCTTCCAACTATGTAAAATTGTAGGTGTTTCTCTCATTTTTATTACAATCAGATTCAACTAGATTATAAAAAAAAATAGTACAAGAGACAAACTGAATGGATTTGCATGAACATGTGAGTGTGTGTGTGTTTGAATCCTTATTATCTTATCCCTCTAGGAGAAGGCAAATTACTTTAATCAATTTTCTTTTTTTTTCTTTTTTAGGTTAGGATAGTATATTAGTCTGTTTTCTTTTTTTTATTTTTTATTTTTTTATTATTATACTTTAAGTTCTAGGGTACATGTGCATAACGTGCAGGTTTGTTACACATGTATACTTGTGCCATGCTGTATACTGCACCCATCAGCTCGTCAGCACCCACCAATTCGTCATTTATATCAGGTGTAACTCCCAATGCAATCCCTCCCCCCTCCCCTCTCCCCATGATAGGCCCCGGTTTGTGATGTTCCCCTTCCCGAGTCCAAGTGATGTCATTGTTCAGTTCCCACCTATGAGTGAGAACATGTGGTGTTTGGTTTTCTGTTCTTGTGATAGTTTGCTAAGAATGATGGTTTCCAGCTGCATCCATGTCCCTACAAAGGATGCAAACTCATCCTTTTTTATGGCTACATAGTATTCCATGGTGTATATGTGCCACATTTTCTTAATCCAGTCTGTCACAGATGGACATTTGGGTTGATTCCAAGTCTTTGCTATTGTGAATAGTGCCACAATAAACATACGTGTGCATGTGTCTTTATAGCAGCATGATTTATAATCCTTTGGGTATATACCCAGTAATGGGATGGCTGGGTCATATGGTACATCTAGTTCTAGATCCTTGAGGAACTGCTATACTCTTTTCCATACTGGTTGAACTAGTTTACAATCCCACCAACAGTGTAAAAGTGTTCCTACTTCCCCACATCCTCTCCAGCACCTATTTTTCCTGACTTTTTAATGATTGCCATTCTAACTGGTGTGAGATGGTATCTCATTGTGGTTTTGATTTGCATTTCTCTGATGGCGAGTGATGATGAGCATTTTTTCATGTGTCTGTTGGCTGTATGAATGTCTTCTTTTGAGAAATGTCTGTTCATATCCTTTGCCCACTTTTTGATGGGGTTGTTTGTTTTTTTCTTATAAATTTGTTTGAGTTCCTTGTAGGTTCTGGATATCAGACCTTTGGCAGATGAGTAGATTGCAAAAATTTTTTCCCATTCTGTAGGTTGCCGGTTCACTCGGATGGCAGTTTCTTTTGCTGTGCAGAAGCTCTTTAGTTTAATTAGATCCCATTTGTCAATTTTGGCTTTTGTTGCCATTGCTTTTAGTGTTTTAGACATGAAGTTCTTGCCCATGCCTATGTCCTGAATGGTACTACCTAGATTTTCTTCTAGGGTTTTTATGGTATTAGGTCTAACATTTAAGTCTCTAATCTATCTTGAATTAATTTTCGTATAAGGAGTAAGGAAAGGATCCAGTTTCAGCTTTCTACTTATGGCTAGCCAATTTTCCCAGCACCATTTATTAAATAGGGAATCCTTTCCCCATTTCTTGTTTCTCTCAGGTTTGTCAAAGATCAGATGGCTGTAGATGTGTGGTATTATTTCTGAGGACTCTGTTCTGTTCCATAGGTCTATATCTCTGTTTTGGTACCAGTACCATGCTGTTTTGGTTACTGTAGCCTTGTAGTATAGTTTGAAGTCAGATAACGTGACGCCTCCACCTTTGTTCTTTTGACTTAGGATTGTCTTGGCAATGGGGGCTCTTTTTTGGTTCCATATGAACTTTAAAGC
>NW_022319570.1:0-1055 GCF_002776525.5 Piliocolobus tephrosceles
AGATAAAAAGGTTTTTATAAAAATAACAAAAAGTTAAAAAGCAGGATGAGAGTTAAAACGTAGTTTTTATTAGTTAAAGTGTAGACTTTTTTAGCTTTCTTTATGCTTGTTTGTTGTTGTTTTTGTAACCATAGTTTAATTCTTATCAGTTCAAAATACTTGATTATAAGAGGTTATTTGCAAGCCTCATGGTAACTTCAAATCAAAAATCCTAAGGCACAGAAACAAAAAAATATAAAGGAAGAAAGTAAAGCATATTACTATAGTAAAGTATTTTTACACAAAGGAAGGAAGGAGGGAAGGAAGGAAGGGATGGAGGGAGGGAAGAAAGGAAGGAAGGAAGGAAGGAAGGAAAGAAGGAAGGAAGGAAGGAAGGGAGGAAGGAAGGACAATCCACCAGAAAACAAATTAAAAAATGGAAGTAGGAAGTCCTTACCTATCATAACAACAGTGAATATAAATGAACTAAACTTTCCCATCAAAAGACATAGAGTGGCTGAATAACTTTTTTAAAAGAATCCAACTATATGTTGCTACAAGAAACTCATTTCATCTATAAAAACACACACATAATGAAAATAAAGGGTTGGAAAAAGATAGTCCATGCAAATGGAAACCAAAAAAGAGCAGGAATAGTCATACTTAGATCAGATAAAACATATTTGAAGACAGATACTGTAAAAAGAGACAATGAAGTCATTATATAATGGTAAAGAGTCAATTCAGCAAGAAGAAATAACAATTGTAAATATATATACACTCAACATTGGAGCACACAGATATATAAAGCAAATATGATTATACATAGAGAGAGAGATAGACTCCAATACAGTAATAGCCTGGACAGAAACTCAATAAAGAAACATCAGATTTAATCAATACTACAGAACAAATTGACCCAATAGGTATTTACAGAACATTTTATCTAACACCTGCATTTTTCTCTTCAGTACAAAAATCATTCTCAAAAATGGACCATGTTGTGAGATATCCATATTGTGAGATATCCAATCTGAAAGAAAAGGACATTAATGAGCAATAAGAAATCAACTGAA
>NW_022319571.1:0-1055 GCF_002776525.5 Piliocolobus tephrosceles
TTCAGTTGATTTCTTATTGCTCATTAATGTCCTTTTCTTTCAGATTGGATATCTCACAATATGGATATCTCACAACATGGTCCATTTTTGAGAATGATTTTTGTACTGAAGAGAAAAATGCAGGTGTTAGATAAAATGTTCTGTAAATACCTATTGGGTCAATTTGTTCTGTAGTATTGATTAAATCTGATGTTTCTTTATTGAGTTTCTGTCCAGGCTATTACTGTATTGGAGTCTATCTCTCTCTCTATGTATAATCATATTTGCTTTATATATCTGTGTGCTCCAATGTTGAGTGTATATATATTTACAATTGTTATTTCTTCTTGCTGAATTGACTCTTTACCATTATATAATGACTTCATTGTCTCTTTTTACAGTATCTGTCTTCAAATATGTTTTATCTGATCTAAGTATGACTATTCCTGCTCTTTTTTGGTTTCCATTTGCATGGACTATCTTTTTCCAACCCTTTATTTTCATTATGTGTGTGTTTTTATAGATGAAATGAGTTTCTTGTAGCAACATATAGTTGGATTCTTTTAAAAAAGTTATTCAGCCACTCTATGTCTTTTGATGGGAAAGTTTAGTTCATTTATATTCACTGTTGTTATGATAGGTAAGGACTTCCTACTTCCATTTTTTAATTTGTTTTCTGGTGGATTGTCCTTCCTTCCTCCCTTCCTTCCTTCCTTCCTTCTTTCCTTCCTTCCTTCCTTCCTTCCTTTCTTCCCTCCCTCCATCCCTTCCTTCCTTCCCTCCTTCCTTCCTTTGTGTAAAAATACTTTACTATAGTAATATGCTTTACTTTCTTCCTTTATATTTTTTTGTTTCTGTGCCTTAGGATTTTTGATTTGAAGTTACCATGAGGCTTGCAAATAACCTCTTATAATCAAGTATTTTGAACTGATAAGAATTAAACTATGGTTACAAAAACAACAACAAACAAGCATAAAGAAAGCTAAAAAAGTCTACACTTTAACTAATAAAAACTACGTTTTAACTCTCATCCTGCTTTTTAACTTTTTGTTATTTTTATAAAAACCTTTTTATCT
>NW_022319572.1:0-4138 GCF_002776525.5 Piliocolobus tephrosceles
TGCAAAAACATGCCAAAATGTAAAGACCATCGAGCCTAGGAAGAAACTGCATCAACTAATGAGCAAAATAACCAGTTAATATCATAATGGCAGGATCAAGATCACACATAACAATATTAACCTTAAATGTAAATGGACTAAATGCTCCAATTAAAAGACACAGACTGGCAAACTGGATAAAGAGTCAAGACCCATCAGTCTGCTGTCTTCAGGAGACCCATCTCACATGCAGAGACATACATAGGCTCAAAATAAAAGGATGGAGGAAGATCTACCAAGCAAATGGAGAACAAAAAAAAGCAGGAGTTGCAATCCTAGTCTCTGATAAAACAGACTTTAAACCATCAAAGATCAAAAGAGACAAAGAAGGCCATTACATAATGGTAAAGGGATCAATCCAACAGGAAGAGCTAACTATCCTAAATATATATGCACCCAATACAGGAGCACCCAGATTCATAAAGCAAGTCCTTAGAGACTTACAAAGAGACTTAGACTCCCATACAATAATAATGGGAGACTTCAACACTCCACTGTCAACATTAGACAGATCAACGAGACAGAAAGTTAACAAGGATATCCAGGAATTGAACTCATCTCTGCACCAAGCGGACCTAATAGACATCTATAGAACTCTCCACCCCAAGTCAACAGAATATACATTCTTCTCAGCACCACATCACACTTATTCCAAAATTGACCACATAATTGGAAGTAAAGCACTCCTCAGCAAATGTAAAAGAACAGAAATTATAACAAACTGTCTCTCTGACCACAGTGCAATCAAACTAGAACTCAGGACTAAGAAACTCAATCAAAACCACTCAACTACATGGAAACTGAACAACCTGCTCCTGAATGACTACTGGGTACATAACGAAATGAAAGCAGAAATAAAGATGTTCTTTGAAACCAGTGAGAACAAAGATACAACATACCAGAATCTCTGGTACACATTTAAAGCAGTGTGTAGAGGGAAATTTATAGCACTAAGTGCCCACAAGAGAAAGCAGGAAAGATCTAAAATTGACACTCTAACATCACAATTAAAAGAACTAGAGAGGCAAGAGCAAACACATTCAAAAGCTAGCAGAAGGCAAGAAATAACTAAGATCAGAGCAGAACTGAAGGAGATAGAGACACAAAAAACCCTCCAAAAAATCAATGAATCCAGGAGTTGGTTTTTTGAAAAGATCAACAAAATTGACAGACCGCTAGCAAGGCTAATAAAGAAGAAAAGAGAGAGGAATCAAATAGATGCAATAAAAAATGAAAAAGGGGATATCACCACCGACCCCACAGAAATACAAACTGCCATCAGAGAATACTATAAACACCTCTATGCAAATCAACTAGAAAATCTAGAAGAAATGGATAATTTCCTGGACACGTACACTCTTCCAAGACTAAACCAGGAAGAAGTTGAATCCCTGAATAGACCAATAGCAGGCTCTGAAATTGAGGCAACAATTAATAGCCTACCCCCCAAAAAAAGCCCAGGACCAGATGGATTCACAGCTGAATTCTACCAGAGGTACAAGGAGGAGCTGGTACCATTCCTTCTGAAACTATTCCAATCAATAGAAAAAGAGGGAATCCTCCCTAACTCATTTTATGAGGCCAACATCATCCTGATACCAAAGCCTGGCAGAGACACAACAAAAAAAGAGAATTTTAGACCAATCTCCCTGATGAACATCGATGCAAAAATCCTCAATAAAATACTGGCAAACCGGATTCAGCAGCACATCTAAAAGCTTATCCACCATGATCAAGTGGGCTTCATCCCTGGGATGCAAGGCTGGTTCAACATTCGCAAATCAATCAACGTAATCCAGCATATCAACAGAACCAAAGACAAGAACCACATGATTATCTCAATAGATGCAGAAAAGGTTTTTGACAAAATTCAACAGCCCTTCATGCTAAAAACGCTCAACAAATTCGGTATTGATGGAACGTACCTCAAAATAATAAGAGCTATTTATGACAAATCCACAGCTAATGTCATACTGAATGGGCAAAAACTGGAAAAGTTCCCTTTGAAAACTGGCACAAGACAGGGATGCCCTCTCTCACCACTCCTATTCAACATAGTGTTGGAAGTTCTGGCTAGGGCAATCAGGCAAGAGAAAGAAATCAAGGGTATTCAGTTAGGAAAAGAGGAAGTCAAATTGTCCCTGTTTGCAGATGACATGATTGTGTATTTAGAAAACCCCATCGTCTCAGCCCAAAATCTTCTTAAGCTGATAAGCAACTTCAGCAAAGTCTCAGGATACAAAATTAATGTGCAAAAATCACAAGCATTCTTATACACCAGTAACAGACAAGCAGAGAGCCAAATCAGGAATGAACTTCCATTCACAATTGCTTCAAAGAGAATAAAATACCTACGAATCCAACTTACAAGGGATGTAAAGGACCTCTTCAAGGAGAACTACAAACCACTGCTCAGTGAAATCAAAGAGGACACAAACAAATGGAAGAACATACCATGCTCATGGATAGGCAGAATCAATATTGTGAAAATGGCTATATTGCCCAAGGTTATTTATAGATTCAATGCCATCCCCATCAAGCTACCAATGAGTTTCTTCACCGAATTGGAAAAAACTGCTTTAAAGTTCATATGGAACCAAAAAAGAGCCCGTATTGCCAAGTCAATCCTAAGTCAAAAGGACAAAGCCGGAGGCGTCACGCTACCTGACTTCAAACTATACTACAAGGCTACAGTAACCAAAACAGCATGGTACTGGTACCAAAACAGAGATATAGACCAATGGAACAGAACGGAGCCTTCAGAAATAATGCCACACATCTACAACCATCTGATATTTGACAAACCTGAGAAAAACAAGAAATGGGGAAAGGATTCCCTATTTAATAAATGGTGCTGGGAAAATTGGCTAGCCATAAGTAGAAAGCTGAAACTGGATCCTTTCCTTACTCCTTATACGAAGATTAATTCAAGATGGATTAGAGACTTAAATGTTAGACCTAATACCATAAAAACCCTAGAAGAAAATCTAGGTAGTACCATTCAGGACATAGGCATGGGCAAGGACTTCATGTCTAAAACACCAAAAGCAACGGCAGCAAAAGCCAAAATTGACAAATGGGATCTCATTAAACTAAAGAGCTTCTGCACAGCAAAAGAAACTACCATCAGAGTGAACAGGCAACCTACAGAATGGGAGAAAATTTTTGCAATCTACTCATCTGACAAAGGGCTCATTTCCAGAATCTACAAAGAACTCAAACAAATATACAAGAAAAAAACAAACAACCCCATCAAAAAGTGGGCAAAGGATATGAACAGACATTTCTCAAAAGAAGACATTCATACAGCCAACAGACACATGAAAAAATGCTCATCATCACTGGCCATCAGAGAAATGCAAATCAAAACCACAATGAGATACCATCTCACACCAGTTAGAATGGCAATCATTAAAAAATCAGGAAACAATAGGTGTTGGAGAGGATGTGGAGAAATAGGAACACTTTTACACTGTTGGTGGGATTGTAAACTAGTTCAACCATTATGGAAAAGAGTATGGCGATTCCTCAAGGATCTAGAACTAGATGTGCCATATGACCCAGCCATCCCACTACTGGGTATATACCCAAAGGATTATAAATTATGCTACTACAAAGACACATGCACACGTATGTTTATTGCGGCACTATTCACAATAGCAAAGACTTGGAATCAACCCAAATGTCCATCAGTGACAGACTGGATTAAGGAAATGTGGCACATATACACCATGGAATACTATGCAGCCATAAAAAAGGATGAGTTTGCGTCCTTTGTAGGGACATGGATGCAGCTGGAAACCATCATTCTTAGCAAACTATCACAAGAAGAGAAAACCAAACACCGCATGTTCTCACTCATAGGTGGGAACTGAACAATGAGCTCACTTGGACTCGGGAAGGGGAACATCACACACTGGGGCCTATCATGGGGAGGGGGGAGGGGGGAGGGATTGCATTGGGGAGTTATACCTGATATAAATGATGAATTGATGGGTGCTGACGAGTTGATGGGTGCAGCACATCAACATGGCACATGTATACATATGTAACCTGCACGTTATGCACATGTACCCTAGAACTTAAAGTATAATAAAAA
>NW_022319573.1:0-4138 GCF_002776525.5 Piliocolobus tephrosceles
TTTTTATTATACTTTAAGTTCTAGGGTACATGTGCATAACGTGCAGGTTACATATGTATACATGTGCCATGTTGATGTGCTGCACCCATCAACTCGTCAGCACCCATCAATTCATCATTTATATCAGGTATAACTCCCCAATGCAATCCCTCCCCCCTCCCCCCTCCCCATGATAGGCCCCAGTGTGTGATGTTCCCCTTCCCGAGTCCAAGTGAGCTCATTGTTCAGTTCCCACCTATGAGTGAGAACATGCGGTGTTTGGTTTTCTCTTCTTGTGATAGTTTGCTAAGAATGATGGTTTCCAGCTGCATCCATGTCCCTACAAAGGACGCAAACTCATCCTTTTTTATGGCTGCATAGTATTCCATGGTGTATATGTGCCACATTTCCTTAATCCAGTCTGTCACTGATGGACATTTGGGTTGATTCCAAGTCTTTGCTATTGTGAATAGTGCCGCAATAAACATACGTGTGCATGTGTCTTTGTAGTAGCATAATTTATAATCCTTTGGGTATATACCCAGTAGTGGGATGGCTGGGTCATATGGCACATCTAGTTCTAGATCCTTGAGGAATCGCCATACTCTTTTCCATAATGGTTGAACTAGTTTACAATCCCACCAACAGTGTAAAAGTGTTCCTATTTCTCCACATCCTCTCCAACACCTATTGTTTCCTGATTTTTTAATGATTGCCATTCTAACTGGTGTGAGATGGTATCTCATTGTGGTTTTGATTTGCATTTCTCTGATGGCCAGTGATGATGAGCATTTTTTCATGTGTCTGTTGGCTGTATGAATGTCTTCTTTTGAGAAATGTCTGTTCATATCCTTTGCCCACTTTTTGATGGGGTTGTTTGTTTTTTTCTTGTATATTTGTTTGAGTTCTTTGTAGATTCTGGAAATGAGCCCTTTGTCAGATGAGTAGATTGCAAAAATTTTCTCCCATTCTGTAGGTTGCCTGTTCACTCTGATGGTAGTTTCTTTTGCTGTGCAGAAGCTCTTTAGTTTAATGAGATCCCATTTGTCAATTTTGGCTTTTGCTGCCGTTGCTTTTGGTGTTTTAGACATGAAGTCCTTGCCCATGCCTATGTCCTGAATGGTACTACCTAGATTTTCTTCTAGGGTTTTTATGGTATTAGGTCTAACATTTAAGTCTCTAATCCATCTTGAATTAATCTTCGTATAAGGAGTAAGGAAAGGATCCAGTTTCAGCTTTCTACTTATGGCTAGCCAATTTTCCCAGCACCATTTATTAAATAGGGAATCCTTTCCCCATTTCTTGTTTTTCTCAGGTTTGTCAAATATCAGATGGTTGTAGATGTGTGGCATTATTTCTGAAGGCTCCGTTCTGTTCCATTGGTCTATATCTCTGTTTTGGTACCAGTACCATGCTGTTTTGGTTACTGTAGCCTTGTAGTATAGTTTGAAGTCAGGTAGCGTGACGCCTCCGGCTTTGTCCTTTTGACTTAGGATTGACTTGGCAATACGGGCTCTTTTTTGGTTCCATATGAACTTTAAAGCAGTTTTTTCCAATTCGGTGAAGAAACTCATTGGTAGCTTGATGGGGATGGCATTGAATCTATAAATAACCTTGGGCAATATAGCCATTTTCACAATATTGATTCTGCCTATCCATGAGCATGGTATGTTCTTCCATTTGTTTGTGTCCTCTTTGATTTCACTGAGCAGTGGTTTGTAGTTCTCCTTGAAGAGGTCCTTTACATCCCTTGTAAGTTGGATTCGTAGGTATTTTATTCTCTTTGAAGCAATTGTGAATGGAAGTTCATTCCTGATTTGGCTCTCTGCTTGTCTGTTACTGGTGTATAAGAATGCTTGTGATTTTTGCACATTAATTTTGTATCCTGAGACTTTGCTGAAGTTGCTTATCAGCTTAAGAAGATTTTGGGCTGAGACGATGGGGTTTTCTAAATACACAATCATGTCATCTGCAAACAGGGACAATTTGACTTCCTCTTTTCCTAACTGAATACCCTTGATTTCTTTCTCTTGCCTGATTGCCCTAGCCAGAACTTCCAACACTATGTTGAATAGGAGTGGTGAGAGAGGGCATCCCTGTCTTGTGCCAGTTTTCAAAGGGAACTTTTCCAGTTTTTGCCCATTCAGTATGACATTAGCTGTGGATTTGTCATAAATAGCTCTTATTATTTTGAGGTACGTTCCATCAATACCGAATTTGTTGAGCGTTTTTAGCATGAAGGGCTGTTGAATTTTGTCAAAAACCTTTTCTGCATCTATTGAGATAATCATGTGGTTCTTGTCTTTGGTTCTGTTGATATGCTGGATTACGTTGATTGATTTGCGAATGTTGAACCAGCCTTGCATCCCAGGGATGAAGCCCACTTGATCATGGTGGATAAGCTTTTAGATGTGCTGCTGAATCCGGTTTGCCAGTATTTTATTGAGGATTTTTGCATCGATGTTCATCAGGGAGATTGGTCTAAAATTCTCTTTTTTTGTTGTGTCTCTGCCAGGCTTTGGTATCAGGATGATGTTGGCCTCATAAAATGAGTTAGGGAGGATTCCCTCTTTTTCTATTGATTGGAATAGTTTCAGAAGGAATGGTACCAGCTCCTCCTTGTACCTCTGGTAGAATTCAGCTGTGAATCCATCTGGTCCTGGGCTTTTTTTGGGGGGTAGGCTATTAATTGTTGCCTCAATTTCAGAGCCTGCTATTGGTCTATTCAGGGATTCAACTTCTTCCTGGTTTAGTCTTGGAAGAGTGTACGTGTCCAGGAAATTATCCATTTCTTCTAGATTTTCTAGTTGATTTGCATAGAGGTGTTTATAGTATTCTCTGATGGCAGTTTGTATTTCTGTGGGGTCGGTGGTGATATCCCCTTTTTCATTTTTTATTGCATCTATTTGATTCCTCTCTCTTTTCTTCTTTATTAGCCTTGCTAGCGGTCTGTCAATTTTGTTGATCTTTTCAAAAAACCAACTCCTGGATTCATTGATTTTTTGGAGGGTTTTTTGTGTCTCTATCTCCTTCAGTTCTGCTCTGATCTTAGTTATTTCTTGCCTTCTGCTAGCTTTTGAATGTGTTTGCTCTTGCCTCTCTAGTTCTTTTAATTGTGATGTTAGAGTGTCAATTTTAGATCTTTCCTGCTTTCTCTTGTGGGCACTTAGTGCTATAAATTTCCCTCTACACACTGCTTTAAATGTGTACCAGAGATTCTGGTATGTTGTATCTTTGTTCTCACTGGTTTCAAAGAACATCTTTATTTCTGCTTTCATTTCGTTATGTACCCAGTAGTCATTCAGGAGCAGGTTGTTCAGTTTCCATGTAGTTGAGTGGTTTTGATTGAGTTTCTTAGTCCTGAGTTCTAGTTTGATTGCACTGTGGTCAGAGAGACAGTTTGTTATAATTTCTGTTCTTTTACATTTGCTGAGGAGTGCTTTACTTCCAATTATGTGGTCAATTTTGGAATAAGTGTGATGTGGTGCTGAGAAGAATGTATATTCTGTTGACTTGGGGTGGAGAGTTCTATAGATGTCTATTAGGTCCGCTTGGTGCAGAGATGAGTTCAATTCCTGGATATCCTTGTTAACTTTCTGTCTCGTTGATCTGTCTAATGTTGACAGTGGAGTGTTGAAGTCTCCCATTATTATTGTATGGGAGTCTAAGTCTCTTTGTAAGTCTCTAAGGACTTGCTTTATGAATCTGGGTGCTCCTGTATTGGGTGCATATATATTTAGGATAGTTAGCTCTTCCTGTTGGATTGATCCCTTTACCATTATGTAATGGCCTTCTTTGTCTCTTTTGATCTTTGATGGTTTAAAGTCTGTTTTATCAGAGACTAGGATTGCAACTCCTGCTTTTTTTTGTTCTCCATTTGCTTGGTAGATCTTCCTCCATCCTTTTATTTTGAGCCTATGTATGTCTCTGCATGTGAGATGGGTCTCCTGAAGACAGCAGACTGATGGGTCTTGACTCTTTATCCAGTTTGCCAGTCTGTGTCTTTTAATTGGAGCATTTAGTCCATTTACATTTAAGGTTAATATTGTTATGTGTGATCTTGATCCTGCCATTATGATATTAACTGGTTATTTTGCTCATTAGTTGATGCAGTTTCTTCCTAGGCTCGATGGTCTTTACATTTTGGCATGTTTTTGCA
>NW_022319574.1:0-1051 GCF_002776525.5 Piliocolobus tephrosceles
GGGAGGGGCGCCCGCCATCGCTGAGGCTTAAGTAGGTAACTAAAGCCGCTGGGAAGCTGGAACTGGGTGGAGCTCACAGCAGCTCAAGGAAACCTGCCTGTCTCTGTAGACTGCGCCTCTGGGGACAGGGCTCAGCTAAAGGAGTAGAAGCCTGTGAAACGCGAACGACTCTGTCTGACAGCTTTGAAGAGAGCAGTGGATCTCCCAACACGGAGGTTGAGATCTGAGAAGGGGCAGTCTGCCTGCTCAAGTGGGTCACTGACCCCTGAGTAGCCTAACTGGGAGACATCCCCCACTAGGGGCAGTCTGACACCCCACACCTCACAGGGTGGAGTACACCCCTGAGAGGAAGCTTCCAAAGCAAGAATCAGACAGGTGCACTCGCTGTTCAGCAATATTCTATCTTCTGCAACCTCTGCTGCTGATACCCAGGCAAACAGGGTCTGGAGTGGACCTCAAGCAATCTCCAACAGACCTATAGCTGAGGGTCCTGACTGTCAGAAGGAAAACTATCAAACAGGAAGGACACCTATACCAAAACCCCATCAGTACGTCACCATCATCAAAGACCAGAAACAGATAAAACCACAAAGATGGGGAAAAAGCAGGGCAGAAAAGCTGGAAATTCAAAAAATAAGAGCTCATCTCCCCCTGCAAAGGAGCACAGCCCATCGCTAACAACGGATCAAAGTTGGTCAGAGAATGACTTTGATGAGATGAGAGAAGAAGGCTTCAGTCCATCAAACCTCTCAGAGCTAAAGGAGGAATTACGTACCCAGCGCAAAGAAACTAAAAATCTTGAAAAAAGAGTGGAAGAATTGACAGCTAGACTAATTAATGCAGAGAAGGTCATAAACGAAATGACAGAGATGAAAACCATGACACGAGAAATACGTGACAAATGCACAAGCTTCAGTAACCGACTCGATCAACTGGAAGAAAGAGTATCAGCGATGGAGGATCAAATGAATGAAATGAAGCGAGAAGAGAAACCAAAAGAAAAAAGAAGAAAAAGAAATGAACAAAGCCTGCAAGAAGTATGGGATTATGT
>NW_022319575.1:0-1051 GCF_002776525.5 Piliocolobus tephrosceles
ACATAATCCCATACTTCTTGCAGGCTTTGTTCATTTCTTTTTCTTCTTTTTTCTTTTGGTTTCTCTTCTCGCTTCATTTCATTCATTTGATCCTCCATCGCTGATACTCTTTCTTCCAGTTGATCGAGTCGGTTACTGAAGCTTGTGCATTTGTCACGTATTTCTCGTGTCATGGTTTTCATCTCTGTCATTTCGTTTATGACCTTCTCTGCATTAATTAGTCTAGCTGTCAATTCTTCCACTCTTTTTTCAAGATTTTTAGTTTCTTTGCGCTGGGTACGTAATTCCTCCTTTAGCTCTGAGAGGTTTGATGGACTGAAGCCTTCTTCTCTCATCTCATCAAAGTCATTCTCTGACCAACTTTGATCCGTTGTTAGCGATGGGCTGTGCTCCTTTGCAGGGGGAGATGAGCTCTTATTTTTTGAATTTCCAGCTTTTCTGCCCTGCTTTTTCCCCATCTTTGTGGTTTTATCTGTTTCTGGTCTTTGATGATGGTGACGTACTGATGGGGTTTTGGTATAGGTGTCCTTCCTGTTTGATAGTTTTCCTTCTGACAGTCAGGACCCTCAGCTATAGGTCTGTTGGAGATTGCTTGAGGTCCACTCCAGACCCTGTTTGCCTGGGTATCAGCAGCAGAGGTTGCAGAAGATAGAATATTGCTGAACAGCGAGTGCACCTGTCTGATTCTTGCTTTGGAAGCTTCCTCTCAGGGGTGTACTCCACCCTGTGAGGTGTGGGGTGTCAGACTGCCCCTAGTGGGGGATGTCTCCCAGTTAGGCTACTCAGGGGTCAGTGACCCACTTGAGCAGGCAGACTGCCCCTTCTCAGATCTCAACCTCCGTGTTGGGAGATCCACTGCTCTCTTCAAAGCTGTCAGACAGAGTCGTTCGCGTTTCACAGGCTTCTACTCCTTTAGCTGAGCCCTGTCCCCAGAGGCGCAGTCTACAGAGACAGGCAGGTTTCCTTGAGCTGCTGTGAGCTCCACCCAGTTCCAGCTTCCCAGCGGCTTTAGTTACCTACTTAAGCCTCAGCGATGGCGGGCGCCCCTCCC
>NW_022319577.1:0-1733 GCF_002776525.5 Piliocolobus tephrosceles
CCTGCACGTTATGCACATGTACCCTAGAACTTAAAGTATAATAAAAATAAAAAATAAAAAAATAAAGTTACAATTACATAGGAGAAATAAGTTCTGGTGTTCTATTACGCAGTATGATAACAATGGTTAATAGAAGGGTATTGCATATTACAAAATAGCTAGAAAAGGCCAGTCACAGTGTTACATGTCTACAGTCTGCACTTTGGAAGGCTGAAGCAGGAGGACCACTTAAGGTCAGGAGTTCAAGGCCAGCCTGAACAATGTAATGAGACCCTATCTCTGCAAAAATTCTTAAAAATTAGCCAGGCATGTTGGCACATGCCTGTAGTCCTAACTACTTGGGGAGCTGAGGCAGGAGGATCACTTGAACGCAAGAGTTTCAAGTTACGGTGAACTACAATTGTGCCACTGCACTTCAGTCTGGGTGACAGAGTGAGATCCTGTCTCTACAAACATTAAAATTAAAAAAAACAATACAGCTAGAAGAGAAACTTTTGAATGTTCTCACCACAAAGAATTACCAAATACATGAGGTTATGCACTAAACACCCTGATATGATCATTATATAACACACACACATATATATAAAATTGTACCCCATAAATATGTACAATTAACATTGTATCAATTGAAAAAGTGAACGAAAACTCAAACATAAAACCTATAAATATAAAACTCCTAGAAGAATACAAAAGGGGAAGGCTTGGTCATGAAAACTGGTCTTGGCAATGATTTTTTGGACATAATATCAAAGGGTGAGGTAACAAAAAGCAAGAACATACACATGGGACTATGCCCATTTATCCAAAATATTCCAAACATATTCAAAACAGAACATGGAATAGATGTTTGCACACCCATGTACCCTGAAGCATTACTCCCAAAAGACAATACCTGGAAGCAATCAAAATGTCCCTTATTGGATGAGCCGATTAAACAAATATGGCACATGTACACAACAGAACATTACTGAGCCTTAAAAATCAGAGACATTTTGACAAGTATTATAATACACAAAAACTCTGAGGACATTACGTTAGGTGAAATAAGATAGTCAAAAAGAAAGAGACGTTGTTTGATTACACTTACATAAAGAATCTACAGTAGCCAAACTCATAGAAACATTAAGCAGAATGGTGCTCTTCAGGAGCTGCAGAGAAGTGTGGAAACGACAATTTGTTGTTTAATGGGTATTCACTTTGACTTTTGTAAAATAAAAATGGTCTACAAACCTCTTGTAAAACAATATGACTATTCTTAACACTAATAAACTACACTTAAAAATGTTTGAGAGGGCGGAGCAAGATGGCCGAATAGGAGCAGCTTCAGTCTCCAACTCCCAGCGCGAGCGACACAGAAGACCTGCGATTTCTGCATTTTCAACTGAGGTACTGGGGTCATCTCACTCGGGAGTGCCGGACAATTGGTGCTGGTCAGCTGCTGCAGCCCGACCAGCGAGAGCTGAAGCAGGGCGAGGCATCGCCTCACCTGGGAAGCGCGAGGGGGAAGGGAGTCCCTTTTCCTAGCCAGGGGAACTGAGACACGCAACACCTGGAAAATCGGGTAACTCCCACCCCAATACTGCGCTGTAACACCGGCACACCGGAGATTGTATCCCACACCTGGCCGGGAGGGTCCCACGCCCACGGAGCCTCTCTCCTTGCTAACACAGCAGTCTGCGGCAATCTAACCGCAAGGCAGCAGCGAGGCTGGGGGAGGGGCGCCCGCCATC
>NW_022319578.1:0-1733 GCF_002776525.5 Piliocolobus tephrosceles
GATGGCGGGCGCCCCTCCCCCAGCCTCGCTGCTGCCTTGCGGTTAGATTGCCGCAGACTGCTGTGTTAGCAAGGAGAGAGGCTCCGTGGGCGTGGGACCCTCCCGGCCAGGTGTGGGATACAATCTCCGGTGTGCCGGTGTTACAGCGCAGTATTGGGGTGGGAGTTACCCGATTTTCCAGGTGTTGCGTGTCTCAGTTCCCCTGGCTAGGAAAAGGGACTCCCTTCCCCCTCGCGCTTCCCAGGTGAGGCGATGCCTCGCCCTGCTTCAGCTCTCGCTGGTCGGGCTGCAGCAGCTGACCAGCACCAATTGTCCGGCACTCCCGAGTGAGATGACCCCAGTACCTCAGTTGAAAATGCAGAAATCGCAGGTCTTCTGTGTCGCTCGCGCTGGGAGTTGGAGACTGAAGCTGCTCCTATTCGGCCATCTTGCTCCGCCCTCTCAAACATTTTTAAGTGTAGTTTATTAGTGTTAAGAATAGTCATATTGTTTTACAAGAGGTTTGTAGACCATTTTTATTTTACAAAAGTCAAAGTGAATACCCATTAAACAACAAATTGTCGTTTCCACACTTCTCTGCAGCTCCTGAAGAGCACCATTCTGCTTAATGTTTCTATGAGTTTGGCTACTGTAGATTCTTTATGTAAGTGTAATCAAACAACGTCTCTTTCTTTTTGACTATCTTATTTCACCTAACGTAATGTCCTCAGAGTTTTTGTGTATTATAATACTTGTCAAAATGTCTCTGATTTTTAAGGCTCAGTAATGTTCTGTTGTGTACATGTGCCATATTTGTTTAATCGGCTCATCCAATAAGGGACATTTTGATTGCTTCCAGGTATTGTCTTTTGGGAGTAATGCTTCAGGGTACATGGGTGTGCAAACATCTATTCCATGTTCTGTTTTGAATATGTTTGGAATATTTTGGATAAATGGGCATAGTCCCATGTGTATGTTCTTGCTTTTTGTTACCTCACCCTTTGATATTATGTCCAAAAAATCATTGCCAAGACCAGTTTTCATGACCAAGCCTTCCCCTTTTGTATTCTTCTAGGAGTTTTATATTTATAGGTTTTATGTTTGAGTTTTCGTTCACTTTTTCAATTGATACAATGTTAATTGTACATATTTATGGGGTACAATTTTATATATATGTGTGTGTGTTATA
Organism: Piliocolobus tephrosceles; assembly: GCF_002776525.5. Taxonomy (NCBI): domain Eukaryota; kingdom Metazoa; phylum Chordata; class Mammalia; order Primates; family Cercopithecidae; genus Piliocolobus; species Piliocolobus tephrosceles. The sequence continues at coordinate 1,169 of NW_022319578.1, forward strand.
TAATGATCATATCAGGGTGTTTAGTGCATAACCTCATGTATTTGGTAATTCTTTGTGGTGAGAACATTCAAAAGTTTCTCTTCTAGCTGTATTGTTTTTTTTAATTTTAATGTTTGTAGAGACAGGATCTCACTCTGTCACCCAGACTGAAGTGCAGTGGCACAATTGTAGTTCACCGTAACTTGAAACTCTTGCGTTCAAGTGATCCTCCTGCCTCAGCTCCCCAAGTAGTTAGGACTACAGGCATGTGCCAACATGCCTGGCTAATTTTTAAGAATTTTTGCAGAGATAGGGTCTCATTACATTGTTCAGGCTGGCCTTGAACTCCTGACCTTAAGTGGTCCTCCTGCTTCAGCCTTCCAAAGTGCAGACTGTAGACATGTAACACTGTGACTGGCCTTTTCTAGCTATTTTGTAATATGCAATACCCTTCTATTAACCATTGTTATCATACTGCGTAATAGAACACCAGAACTTATTTCTCCTATGTAATTGTAACTTTATTTTTTTATTTTTTATTTTTATTATACTTTAAGTTCTAGGGTACATGTGCATAACGTGCAGG
>NW_022319579.1:0-4223 GCF_002776525.5 Piliocolobus tephrosceles
CCTGCACGTTATGCACATGTACCCTAGAACTTAAAGTATAATAAAAAAAAAAAAAAAAAAAATGTTTGAGATGATGATTGTATGTTTTCACCATTAAAAATTTGACTACTTAAAAGAGATAGTTATAAAATGTTTCAAAAACCACCTTCAAAGAACAAAAGTGTTCCTCTCACATAATTATACAGATCCAAACAATAGATTGTGAATTGAAGATTATTTCCTTAACTACTCATCTAGACAGAATAAAGCAATCATTAATAGCTAAGAAAAAAATATATATACAAGATAAGTCATAAACAAAGTAGAGGCAATATTTATACAGATTAATAATACGTGGTATTTTATAAGCAACAGGCGTATAGCTAATTCATATATAAATAAAACATCATATTGTCTTAAAGTGTACAGAGTTGAAAATTATCATCCAGTTCATAATATCAAGGTTGAAAAGCAAAAATACAATTACCTGATCTAAGGAAACCTACCTGAAAAAAAAGAAACACAATCATATGGAATCAATAACAAGAATAAGACAAATTTTAGTGCATAAAATAGTAAGCACATCATAGATATTCTATTAAAAAATAATGCTTTAGATATTTACAACTATCAACTTTGTGCACCCATGAAGAACAGGCATTTTGAATCATTGCCATTCAATGAATGGCAGTAAAATGTCACAGGAAATGCATTACAATCATTAATAATTAGCTCTAATGAAAAAAATTTAATGAATAAATATTTAAAAGACACTAGGAAGACTTCTTTATCATGTTATCAATATACTGGTGTTATACTTACATAAAATATAATGGCTATAATAAAGTCTTTAGAAGCTAAAAAACGTTTTCTATTTCCTAATACAGGAACAACATAAATGTTGCAAAATATGGTGAGAATTACTGAAATGTAAAGTCAGTATTTGGGATTACATTATATATCATTTAAATACAGACTAAAAAAATATAAACTTTAATTCTTTTTTGCTTGCAGTAAACTTAAACTTATAATCAAACATATTAATAAATATGTGGTACCCACTAGTAATCTAATTGACATCTTATACAATGTGTACATGTGAGCATTTTATTTCAGAACTTTTGAATCTAAAAATCAGACAAACTTGATATATATTCCAGAAAGGGAAACATATAGGATTAGAAACATAAACAAGATGACAGAATAGGAGGCCCCCATGCATATTTCTCACAACACAATGTGGCAGCCATGCCAAACACAACTGCCTTTATGGGAGCTTTGTGAGCCAGGTCAGAATTTCTGATGCCCAGCTGGAGCCCAAGATCAAGGAGGACAATTTGAGGACAAGTCCTGAACCGAAGGGTAGGCTTATTGATCATGGTTCTGGACACAAAACAAAAACACTGCCATATCCCACTGTAGATTTAGCTATAGCTCACTTGGCCTTGGTCCTGACACTCAAAAAATCTTCCAAGAATCCAGGAGGATTCATTCCCACCTGAGATTCAGGTGACAGGCCTGAAGATCGTGGTCCTGCCTGTGCTCCCTGAATAAGGCAAAATCTGTCTCTGTCACCTCTCAGTCATGGTCTGGAAAAAATCCTGACCACACAGAGACCCTCAGGAAAAAAACGTCCATCTGTGCCCCTGGATGTAGAACTGTCAACACTGACCCAAATGGGAATCCTTAAGTGGCACTGAAACTTTGCTCCAGTTTCACGCAGACACAGGTCAGGAGCTTTACTCAACCTGGGACCTGCTGGAAAACACACACATCTGTGCCCCTGGAGCTACACTTGCTGACATTAGTCTCACTACAAATCTTAAAGCAGCCTTGTAACCTAGGTCTACTTTCTGTCAACCAGGGTCTGGGAACAGTCCTGCTCACCCAGAAACATGGAGGGAGACATGTCATGGGCCCAGAGACAGCTGAGATTTTGGTCTCAGCTGTGTATCCTATAGCAGCCCTATGAATCTGTTCCAGACCCTCTCAGCTGTGATCAGGGGTGAGGCATGTCAATCAGTGACTTGTTCAATGACTGGATGAAAGCACTCTCAGAGACTCAGCAGAAGCCACAACTGTCCACATCTATTCTATTAGCACCCCACTCTGCAGAAACAACTACAATTCCTTATCTTAGAACCAGCCCCAATGCTCATGAGCCTGAAGAAAGTTGTCTTCCCAGAGAACAGATAGGATCCATGACTATCTATGCCCTGCTAATAGTTCTCTCAACCATAAAACACACTGCAGACCCAGTAGCACTCATGTAACACGGCTCCAACACACTCAACTGCAATATTAGTCAAAATCTCATTAGCTCAGGATCTGAAAGAAGAAAGTATTTATTTTCCAAAACTAGTCTATAATGACTGGAAGAGAGGTTTGTTCCTTCACATTCAGGGACATAAACATAAGCCTACACAGATTATAAAGAATCAGGCAAATCACCATCACCAAAGGAAACTAAAAAGTCCTAGTAATCATCTCCAAAGAAATGGAGATCTGAAAGTTGGCTGATGAAGAATGCAAAAAAATCATCTGAAAGAATTTCAGTGAGATGCAGAAGAACACAAATAGATAACTAAAAAGTTTTATAATACAATACTTGGGAATAGGAACAGCTCCAATCTCCAACTCCCAGCGCGAGTGACACAGAAGACAGGTGATTTCTGCATTTTCAACTGAGGTACTGGGGTCATCTCACTAGGGAGTGCTGGACAATAGGTGCTGGTCAGCTGCTGCAGACCGACCAGCAAGAGCTGAAGCAGGGCGAGGCATCACCTCACCTGGGAAGCGCAAGGGGGAAGGGAATTCCTTTTCCTAGCCAGGGGAACGGAGACACACAACACCTGGAAAATCGGGTAAATCCCACCCCAACACTGTGCTTTAAGCAAACAGGCACACCAGGAGAATATATCCCACACCTGGCCGGGAGAGTCCCACGCCCGCGGAGCCTCCCTCATTGCTAACACAGCAGTCTGCGATCTAACCTCAAGGCAGCAGCGAGGCTGGGGGAGGGGCGCCCGCCATTGCTGAGGCTTAAGTAGGTAAACAAAGCCGCTGGGAAGCTCGAACTGTGTGGAGCTCACAGAAGCTCAAGGAAACCTGCCTGTCTCTGTAGACTCCACCTCTGGGGAGAGGGCACAGCTAAATAACAACAACAAAACAAGCAGCTGCAACCTGTGCAGACGCAAACGACTCTGTCTGACAGCTTTGAAGAGACCAGTGGATCTCCCAACACGGAGGCTGAGATCTGAGAAGGGACAGACTGCCTGCTCAAGTGGGTCCCTGACCCCTGAGTAGCCTAACTGGGAGACATCCCCCACTAGGGGCAGTCTGACACCCCACACCTCACGGGGTGGAGTATACCCCTGAGAGGTATACTTCCAAAGTAAGAATCAGACAGGTATACTCGCTGTTCAGCAATATTCTATCTTCTGCAACCTCTGCTGCTGATACCCAGGCAAACAGGGTCTGGAGTGGACCTCAAGCAATCTCCAACAGACCTACAGTTGAGGGTCCTGAATGTTAGAAGGAAAACTATCAAACAGGAAGGACACCTATATCAAAACCCCATCAGTACGCCACCATCATCAAAGACCAGAGACAGATAAAATCACAAAGATGGGGTAAAAGCAGGGCAGAAAAGCTGGAAATTCAAAATATAAGAGCGCATCTCCCCCTGCAAAGGAGCGCAGCCCATCGCCAGCAACGGATCAAAGCTGGTCAAGAGAATGACTTTGACGAGATGAGAGAAGAAGGCTTCAGTCCATCAAACTTCTCAGAGCTAAAGGAGGAATTACGTACCCAGCACAAAGAAATTAAAAATCTTGAAAAAAGACTGGAAGAATTGACAGCTAGACTAACTAATGCAGAGAAGGTCATAAACGAAATGACAGAGATGAAAACCATGACACGAGAAATACGTGACAAATGCACAAGCTTCAGTAACTGACTCGATCAACTGGAAGAAAGAGTATCAGCGATTGAGGATCAAATGAATGAAATGAAGTAAGAAGAGAAACCAAAAGAAAAAAGAAGAAAAAGAAATGAACAAAGCCTGCAAGAAGTACGGGATTATGTAAAAAGACCAAATCTATGTCCGATTGGGGTGCCTGAAACTGAGGGGGAGAATGGAACCAAGTTGGAAAACACTCTTCAGGATATCATCCAGGAGAACTTCCCCAACCTAGTAGGGCAGGCCAACATTCAAATTCAGGAAATACAGAGAACGCCACAAA
>NW_022319580.1:0-4223 GCF_002776525.5 Piliocolobus tephrosceles
TTTGTGGCGTTCTCTGTATTTCCTGAATTTGAATGTTGGCCTGCCCTACTAGGTTGGGGAAGTTCTCCTGGATGATATCCTGAAGAGTGTTTTCCAACTTGGTTCCATTCTCCCCCTCAGTTTCAGGCACCCCAATCGGACATAGATTTGGTCTTTTTACATAATCCCGTACTTCTTGCAGGCTTTGTTCATTTCTTTTTCTTCTTTTTTCTTTTGGTTTCTCTTCTTACTTCATTTCATTCATTTGATCCTCAATCGCTGATACTCTTTCTTCCAGTTGATCGAGTCAGTTACTGAAGCTTGTGCATTTGTCACGTATTTCTCGTGTCATGGTTTTCATCTCTGTCATTTCGTTTATGACCTTCTCTGCATTAGTTAGTCTAGCTGTCAATTCTTCCAGTCTTTTTTCAAGATTTTTAATTTCTTTGTGCTGGGTACGTAATTCCTCCTTTAGCTCTGAGAAGTTTGATGGACTGAAGCCTTCTTCTCTCATCTCGTCAAAGTCATTCTCTTGACCAGCTTTGATCCGTTGCTGGCGATGGGCTGCGCTCCTTTGCAGGGGGAGATGCGCTCTTATATTTTGAATTTCCAGCTTTTCTGCCCTGCTTTTACCCCATCTTTGTGATTTTATCTGTCTCTGGTCTTTGATGATGGTGGCGTACTGATGGGGTTTTGATATAGGTGTCCTTCCTGTTTGATAGTTTTCCTTCTAACATTCAGGACCCTCAACTGTAGGTCTGTTGGAGATTGCTTGAGGTCCACTCCAGACCCTGTTTGCCTGGGTATCAGCAGCAGAGGTTGCAGAAGATAGAATATTGCTGAACAGCGAGTATACCTGTCTGATTCTTACTTTGGAAGTATACCTCTCAGGGGTATACTCCACCCCGTGAGGTGTGGGGTGTCAGACTGCCCCTAGTGGGGGATGTCTCCCAGTTAGGCTACTCAGGGGTCAGGGACCCACTTGAGCAGGCAGTCTGTCCCTTCTCAGATCTCAGCCTCCGTGTTGGGAGATCCACTGGTCTCTTCAAAGCTGTCAGACAGAGTCGTTTGCGTCTGCACAGGTTGCAGCTGCTTGTTTTGTTGTTGTTATTTAGCTGTGCCCTCTCCCCAGAGGTGGAGTCTACAGAGACAGGCAGGTTTCCTTGAGCTTCTGTGAGCTCCACACAGTTCGAGCTTCCCAGCGGCTTTGTTTACCTACTTAAGCCTCAGCAATGGCGGGCGCCCCTCCCCCAGCCTCGCTGCTGCCTTGAGGTTAGATCGCAGACTGCTGTGTTAGCAATGAGGGAGGCTCCGCGGGCGTGGGACTCTCCCGGCCAGGTGTGGGATATATTCTCCTGGTGTGCCTGTTTGCTTAAAGCACAGTGTTGGGGTGGGATTTACCCGATTTTCCAGGTGTTGTGTGTCTCCGTTCCCCTGGCTAGGAAAAGGAATTCCCTTCCCCCTTGCGCTTCCCAGGTGAGGTGATGCCTCGCCCTGCTTCAGCTCTTGCTGGTCGGTCTGCAGCAGCTGACCAGCACCTATTGTCCAGCACTCCCTAGTGAGATGACCCCAGTACCTCAGTTGAAAATGCAGAAATCACCTGTCTTCTGTGTCACTCGCGCTGGGAGTTGGAGATTGGAGCTGTTCCTATTCCCAAGTATTGTATTATAAAACTTTTTAGTTATCTATTTGTGTTCTTCTGCATCTCACTGAAATTCTTTCAGATGATTTTTTTGCATTCTTCATCAGCCAACTTTCAGATCTCCATTTCTTTGGAGATGATTACTAGGACTTTTTAGTTTCCTTTGGTGATGGTGATTTGCCTGATTCTTTATAATCTGTGTAGGCTTATGTTTATGTCCCTGAATGTGAAGGAACAAACCTCTCTTCCAGTCATTATAGACTAGTTTTGGAAAATAAATACTTTCTTCTTTCAGATCCTGAGCTAATGAGATTTTGACTAATATTGCAGTTGAGTGTGTTGGAGCCGTGTTACATGAGTGCTACTGGGTCTGCAGTGTGTTTTATGGTTGAGAGAACTATTAGCAGGGCATAGATAGTCATGGATCCTATCTGTTCTCTGGGAAGACAACTTTCTTCAGGCTCATGAGCATTGGGGCTGGTTCTAAGATAAGGAATTGTAGTTGTTTCTGCAGAGTGGGGTGCTAATAGAATAGATGTGGACAGTTGTGGCTTCTGCTGAGTCTCTGAGAGTGCTTTCATCCAGTCATTGAACAAGTCACTGATTGACATGCCTCACCCCTGATCACAGCTGAGAGGGTCTGGAACAGATTCATAGGGCTGCTATAGGATACACAGCTGAGACCAAAATCTCAGCTGTCTCTGGGCCCATGACATGTCTCCCTCCATGTTTCTGGGTGAGCAGGACTGTTCCCAGACCCTGGTTGACAGAAAGTAGACCTAGGTTACAAGGCTGCTTTAAGATTTGTAGTGAGACTAATGTCAGCAAGTGTAGCTCCAGGGGCACAGATGTGTGTGTTTTCCAGCAGGTCCCAGGTTGAGTAAAGCTCCTGACCTGTGTCTGCGTGAAACTGGAGCAAAGTTTCAGTGCCACTTAAGGATTCCCATTTGGGTCAGTGTTGACAGTTCTACATCCAGGGGCACAGATGGACGTTTTTTTCCTGAGGGTCTCTGTGTGGTCAGGATTTTTTCCAGACCATGACTGAGAGGTGACAGAGACAGATTTTGCCTTATTCAGGGAGCACAGGCAGGACCACGATCTTCAGGCCTGTCACCTGAATCTCAGGTGGGAATGAATCCTCCTGGATTCTTGGAAGATTTTTTGAGTGTCAGGACCAAGGCCAAGTGAGCTATAGCTAAATCTACAGTGGGATATGGCAGTGTTTTTGTTTTGTGTCCAGAACCATGATCAATAAGCCTACCCTTCGGTTCAGGACTTGTCCTCAAATTGTCCTCCTTGATCTTGGGCTCCAGCTGGGCATCAGAAATTCTGACCTGGCTCACAAAGCTCCCATAAAGGCAGTTGTGTTTGGCATGGCTGCCACATTGTGTTGTGAGAAATATGCATGGGGGCCTCCTATTCTGTCATCTTGTTTATGTTTCTAATCCTATATGTTTCCCTTTCTGGAATATATATCAAGTTTGTCTGATTTTTAGATTCAAAAGTTCTGAAATAAAATGCTCACATGTACACATTGTATAAGATGTCAATTAGATTACTAGTGGGTACCACATATTTATTAATATGTTTGATTATAAGTTTAAGTTTACTGCAAGCAAAAAAGAATTAAAGTTTATATTTTTTTAGTCTGTATTTAAATGATATATAATGTAATCCCAAATACTGACTTTACATTTCAGTAATTCTCACCATATTTTGCAACATTTATGTTGTTCCTGTATTAGGAAATAGAAAACGTTTTTTAGCTTCTAAAGACTTTATTATAGCCATTATATTTTATGTAAGTATAACACCAGTATATTGATAACATGATAAAGAAGTCTTCCTAGTGTCTTTTAAATATTTATTCATTAAATTTTTTTCATTAGAGCTAATTATTAATGATTGTAATGCATTTCCTGTGACATTTTACTGCCATTCATTGAATGGCAATGATTCAAAATGCCTGTTCTTCATGGGTGCACAAAGTTGATAGTTGTAAATATCTAAAGCATTATTTTTTAATAGAATATCTATGATGTGCTTACTATTTTATGCACTAAAATTTGTCTTATTCTTGTTATTGATTCCATATGATTGTGTTTCTTTTTTTTCAGGTAGGTTTCCTTAGATCAGGTAATTGTATTTTTGCTTTTCAACCTTGATATTATGAACTGGATGATAATTTTCAACTCTGTACACTTTAAGACAATATGATGTTTTATTTATATATGAATTAGCTATACGCCTGTTGCTTATAAAATACCACGTATTATTAATCTGTATAAATATTGCCTCTACTTTGTTTATGACTTATCTTGTATATATATTTTTTTCTTAGCTATTAATGATTGCTTTATTCTGTCTAGATGAGTAGTTAAGGAAATAATCTTCAATTCACAATCTATTGTTTGGATCTGTATAATTATGTGAGAGGAACACTTTTGTTCTTTGAAGGTGGTTTTTGAAACATTTTATAACTATCTCTTTTAAGTAGTCAAATTTTTAATGGTGAAAACATACAATCATCATCTCAAACATTTTTTTTTTTTTTTTTTTTATTATACTTTAAGTTCTAGGGTACATGTGCATAACGTGCAGG
>NW_022319581.1:0-7468 GCF_002776525.5 Piliocolobus tephrosceles
CCATACTGTTTTCCATAATGGTTGAACTAGTTTACAATCCCACCAACAGTGTAGAAGTGTTCCTATTTCTCCACATCCTCTCCAGCACCTGTTGTTTCCTGACTTTTTAATGATTGCCATTCTAACTGGTGTGAGATGGTATCTCATTGTGGTTTTGATTTGCATTTCTCTGATGGCCAGTGATGATGAGCATTTTTTCATGTGTCTGTTGGCTGTATGCATGTCTTCTTTTGAGAATGTCTGTTCATATCCTTTGCCCACTTTTTGATGGGGTTGTTTGTTTTTTTCTTGTAAATTTGTTTGAGTTCTTTGTAGGTTCTGGATATTAGCCCTTTGACTGATGAGTAGATTGCAAAAATTTTCTCCCATTCTGTAGGTTGCCTGTTCACTCGGATGGTAGTTTCTTTTGCTATGCAGAAGAAGCTCTTTAGTTTAATCAGATCCCATTTGTCAATTTTGGCTTTTGTTGCCTTTGCTTTTGGTGTTTTAGACATGAAGTCCTTGCCCATGCCTATGTCCTGAATGGTATTACCTAGGTTTTCTTCTAGGGTTTTGATGGTATTAGGTCTAACATTTAAGTCTCTAATCCATCTTGAATTAATTTTCGTATAAGGAGTAAGGAAAGGATCCAGTTTCAGCTTTCTACTTATGGCTAGCCAATTTTCCCAGCACCATTTATTAAATAGGGAATCCTTTCCCCATTTCTTGTTTCTCTCAGGTTTGTCAAAGATCAGATGGCTGTAGATGTGTGGTATTATTTCTGAGGACTCTGTTCTGTTCCATTGGTCTATATCTCTGTTTTGCTACCAGTACTATGCTGTTTTGGTTACTGTAGCCTTGTAGTATAGTTTGAAGTCAGGTAGCATGATGCCTCCAGCTTTGTTCTTTTGGCTTAGGATTGTCTTGGGAATGCGGGCTCTTTTTTGGTTCCATATGAACTTTAATGCAGTTTTTTCCAATTCTGTGAAGAAACTCATTGGTAGCTTGATGGGGATGGCATTGAATCTATAAATTACCTTGGGCAGTATGGCCATTTTCACGATATTGATTCTTCCTATCCATGAGCATGGTATGTTCTTCCATTTGTTTGTGTCCTCTTTTATTTCACTGAGCAGTGGTTTGTAGTTCTCCTTGAAGAGGTCCTTTACATCCCTTGTAAGTTGGATTCCTAGGTATTTTATTCTCTCTGAAGCAATTGTGAATGGAAATTCATTCCTGATTTGGCTCTCTGCTTGTCTGTTACTGGTGTATAAGAATGCTTGTGATTTTTGCACATTAATTTTGTATCCTGAGACTTTGCTGAAGTTGCTTATCAGCTTAAGGAGATTTTGGGCTGAGATGATGGGGTTTTCTAAATATACAATCATGTCATCTGCAAACAGGGACAATTTGACTTCTTCAGGAATTTTCTACATAGACAACCATGTCATCTGCAAGAGTTAATTTTTTCCAAGGTTTCAGAGCTGTATCAATACAATGTGATTGATGTATTGTTTTAACAGATAATTAGTCTTTTTTCAGTTGGATTGAAACTCTGAATAGCAAAGGAAAACTCCCTCAAATGTTCATAAGATAGGAGAAATTGTCTAATCTGTCCCCCCTTTTACTCCACTGTCTCTTCTACATACTCATACTGAAGTGGCATGATGCCTTGAGGAATTTAGTGTTATACCTCTTGTAGGAATATGGAAACTAAAAAGAGATACTGCGCTACACTGTACATTGTAATCCGGAGGTCCCTGATTTTGCCTGATTTTGACAAGAAAAAAAAAAATAGGGCATAGTAAATGTTAATTTAGATTTCTTGCTCATTTGGACATTGCATTAGATGATGCTACTAAATTAATCTTTTGAGTCAAAATAATATTTCTCATTTAATTTTATTAACTGGGCAGAGAACAAACTAGTGCTAGTTCAACATTTATAGACAACTATATGTGTTTAAAACTTCAAAAGAATATGCCATTAAAATTCCATAAAAGGAGAGTTTCATCCAATAGGCTCATGACACATTTTTTTGGTGGGAGAATATAGAGAAGCTTATCTCATTAACATACAAAACAAGAACAAGTACGTCAGCACCAATAATAATACTATTTTTTTCATAAAACAAAACATGGCTACTCTTCTTAAGGAGGTTAATTCACAAGACATGGAAAAGAACACAGCTACTCAGTCCAACTTAGTAGTTCCATAGTAACTTTATGAATGTTTTCTATACATAGCAGGGGATAAATTTGAGGTAAGGAGAAAGTCTCAATGAATTATTAATATCAACATGACTGGTTGAGCAGATTTAGTTACTCATTCACTCAGTGTGGACTAGATGCTTTCCAGACATTACTGTGTTTAAGTTTTGGGGAGACCACAATACTAATAGTTATGAAGTGCTTGTTATGTTCTTAGTGCTTTCCACACGTTAAGTAATTTAATCCTTACAACACCCCTTGAGAAAGGCACTCTTACTACCTCAGTTTCAAAACAGAAGAATCTGAGGCCCAGGGTTACCCAGTTTACAAGTGACTGAGCCAGAATCTTTGTCTATGCTCTCTACCCGACTCTCCTACCTCCCAAGGACAATCTCTGTGATAGTTTATTCGTTCAGCAAACATTTATTTAGGGCCTGATATGTACAAGTTACTACGAAAAACCCATTTATGTGGGTGATGTTGGGTTTGGGTGTGGATACAATGGTGGACGAAGTACAGATCCTTCTTTTAAGAAGCTTACATTTGGCCGGGCACGGTGGCTCAAGCCTGTAATCCCAGCACTTGGGGAGGCCAAGACGGGCAGATCACGAGGTCAGGAGATCGAGACCATCCTGGCTAACACGGTGAAACCCCATCTCTGCTAAAAAAAAATACAAAAAAACTAGCCAGGCAAGGTGGCGGGCACCTGTAGTCCCAGCTACTCGGGAGGCTGAGGCAGGAGAATGGCGTAAACCCCGGAGGCGGAGCTTGCAGTGAGCTGAGATCCGGCCACTGCACTCCAGCCTGGGCGACAGAGAAAGACTCAGTCTCAAAAAAAAAAAAAAAAAAAAAAAAAAAGCTTACATTTTAGTGGGGGTTAAAGGTTGGTCATGTATAATGCAAGTTACAGTTTTAAAAGTAGGAAGAGTGACTGCCTGTTTGTTATATGTCTGCTTATCATCTAACAAATAGACTGGTTGTAAACCAAACTCAGAAACAAAAAGATTTAAATGGTGTTCTGGAAGTAGTAAAGAAGCAATTTTGGCCTGTGTAGAAGTTTCAGCAAGTTATCCAGAAGGTCTAGCTAAGATAATTGGTAAAAGTGGCTACACTAAACAACAGACTTCAGTGTAGATGAAACATCCTTCTACTGGAAATAGGTGACATCTAGAACTTTCATAGCTAAAGAAGAGAAGTCAATGCCTGACTTCAAAGCTTAAGAGGACAAACTGACTCTCTTGTTAGGGAGAAATGCAGCTGGTGACTTTAAGTTTCAGCAAAATATTACTGCTCGTTGACAATGCAAAATTGGTCACCCAAGAGTACTGATGGATATTAATGTTTTCATAACTGCTAATATAACATCTGTTTTTCAGCCTGTAAATCAAAGAGTAATTTCAACTTCCAAGTCTTATTATTTAAGATATATATTTTGTAAGGCTATGGCTGCCAGAGATAATGATTCATCTAATGGATATGGGCAAAGAATGGAAACCTTGTGAACAGGATTCATTGTTCTGTAATAGATGCCCTTAAAAGCATTTGTGATTCATGGGAGGAGGTCAAAATATCCACATTAATAGGAGTTTGGAAGAAGTTGATTCCAACTCTCATAGATGACTTTGAGGGGTTCAAGACTTCAATAGAGAGAGCAAATGCAGATATGGTAGAAATAGCAAGAGAATTAGAATTAGAAGTGGAGCCTGAAGATGTGACTGAAATGCTGAAATCTCAGGATAAAACTAGAATGGATGAGGAGCTGCTTCTCAAGTATGAGCAAAGAAAGTGGTTTCTTGAAATAATTTTACTTTGAGTAAATATGCTGTGAACATTGCTGAAATGACAAGAAAACATTTAGAATATTACACAAAATTAGTTAAAGCAATGGAAGGATTTGAGAGGATTGCCTCTAATTTTGAAAGAAGTTCTACTGTGGATAAAATGCTTTCTAACAGTATCACATGCTACAGAAGAATCTTTTGTGAAAGAAAGAGTTAATCTATGTGGCAAACTGCATTGTTGCCTTATTTTAAAAATTACTACAGCCACCCAACCTTCAGCAACCACCACTCTCATCAGTCAGCATTCACTAATGTTGAAGCAAGACCCTCCACCAGCAAAAAAGTTTACAATATCCTGAAGTCTCAGATGATTGTTAGCATTTTTCAGCAAAAAAGTCCTTTTAAATTAAGATATATACATTGTTATTTTAGACATAAGGCTATTGTATACATAATAGATTACAGTATAATATAAACATAACTTTTATATGCTGGGAAACCAAACAACATTGTGTGACTCACTTTATTGTGATATTTGCTTTACTGCAGTGGAACCAAACCCACAGTATCTCTGAAATATGCCTACAATAAATTATGCAATCATTATCACTATCTAATTCTAGAATATTTTCATCATTGCCAAAAGAAATATTCTACTTGTTAGCAGTAACTCTTTATTCCCCATCACCAGCCTCTCTGGCAGCCACTATTCTGCATTCTGCTTTCTGTCTCTAGGAATTTACCTATTCTGGACATTTCATATAAGTCTTGTATGTAATTCATATGGATGATATGCAACTTTTTGTATTGATCTTGTTTGCCTTAGCATAATGTTTTTAAGATTAATCCATATGATAACAGGAGTTGGTATTTCATTTCTCTTCACGGATCAATAAAATTCTGTTGTATGGATATGCCACATTTTATTTATTCATTCATCAATTTTTGGACATTTGGGTTTCCCATTCTTTGACTATGCAAGTTTTTATGCAATTCTCTTAGAATGTTCCCAGTAGTCAAATTGTTGGATTATATGGTCACTCTGTTAAACTTTTTGAGGAACTGCAAACTGTTTCTAAAGAGGCTGCACCATTTGTGTTTCTACCAGCAGTTTGTTAAGGCTCTGATTTCTCTACATTCTCACCAAAACTTGTTGTCATCTAACTTTTTTATTCTAGCTATCTCTGTGAGTGTGAAATAGTATCTCATAGTGATACTGATCTTCATTTCCTTGATGACTAATGATGTCAAGCATCTTTTCATTATTGGCTGTTATTATCAGCCATTTTGCATATCTTCTTTTGGAGAATTGTTTATTCAAAATTTTCACCCACTTTTAAATTGGGTTATTTGTTTTTTCAGTTTTATATTTGTAAGAGTTCTTTATATGCTCTGTATCCTAGAACTTTATCAGATATTATAATTTTTCCTCTCATCATTTGTATTATGTTTTATTTTCTTGATAGTGTCCTTTGAAGGACATTTTTAATTTTTATGAAGTTCAATTCATTTATTCTTTGTGCTCATGTTTTTGTTTTCATATCAAAGAAACTATTGCTTAATCCAAGACAACAAAGATTTACAGGTATGTTTTATTCTAAGAGCTTTATAGTTTCAGTCTCACATGTTGGTCTTTGATTCATATTGAGTTAATTTATGTATATGGTGTGAGGTAGGGGGTCCAACTTCATTCTTTTTCATGTGGTTATCCAATATTGTATCTGATATTGAAAATTATATTTTCCCTCATTGAATGTCTTGATACCCTTGTTGAAAATAAACTGAACTCAAATGTATGGGTTTATTTCTGACCTCTCAATGGTAATCCATTGATATATAATCCCTATGCCAGGACCAGACAATCTCAATTACTGTAACTTGGTATTTAGTTTTGAAATCAGTTTTGTCTTCCACTTGTGTTTTTATTTCCTTAAAATCTTTTATACTGATGAAATTACTGATATTTATTTTATGGATTGACTACTTTTTTTTAGGGATTAGCATACTAAATAGCTTTATAATTTAAATGCAATCTAAATCTCTCTGGTGATGTCATATCTCTGAGCAATTACTAAACCATGTGACTCCATATACTAGTAGGTATGGTCAAGTGAGTGGTATGGACAGAAGCAATGACAGACTGTAGAGAAGTGGTGGGGAGCTTAAGAGTATTCTCTTCCTTACAGCTCTCAAGATCCATTTTCATTCTCCCATTAGATTTTGATGATATTCTCATCATTTGGTAAGAGTACATTATAATATATTAAGTATAACTTAATTTGTTAATTTAGAGACAGAGTTTCACTCCATCACCCAGGCTGGAGTGCAGTGGTGTGTTCTCAGCTCATTGCAATCTCCACCTCCCAGGTTCAAGCAATTCTTGTGCTTCTGCCTACCAAATAGCTAGGATTACAGGCATGTGCCACCATACCCAGCTAATTTTTGTAGTTTTAGTAGAGATAGGTTTTTGCCATGTTGATCAGGTTGTTCCCAAACTCCTGATCTCAAGTGATCTGCCTGCTTCAGCCTCTCAAAGTGCTGGTAGTACAGGCATGAGTTACAGTGCTTGGCCTAAGTATAACTCTACAATTGTCCTATCTGTTTAACACATCTTTCCATTCATAATTCCCTTAGTTTCTTACTTTCGATAGATAATCTTATTTTTATGTAGTGACATCTATATAATAAAATTTCAGAGGGTTCAATTTGGGCACCAAGGTGGGAGGGATCAGGAGCTGGTGTGAAATTTATACAGAAATAGTTTTCCTATAAAGCCACAAATAGGTGACACTTGGAGAAGAAAGAACTTGTCTTTCCCCTTGAATAATGTTGGCATCCTCATCAAACATCACTTTACCAGAGATGTATGGGTTTATTTCTGGACTCTGCAATTCCACTTTGTTTATCTCTATATCTGTCCTGGGTCAGTACCAGACTGTCTTTGTTACTCTTTCTTTGGATAAGCTTTGATATCAGGAAATATGAATCCTTCTACTTGTTTTTTTTTTTTTTTTTTTCTTGAGATTGTTTTGGTTATTTCAGGTCCCCTGGAATTCCACGTGAAAATTTTAGAATCAGCTTGCCAAATTTCTACAAAGAAGTCAACTGGGATTCTGATAGGGATTTTGTTTCATGCATAAATTAATTTAGGAATATCATCTTCTTAATAATGCTTAAAAATGCTTGTGGCCCATGAACATGGAATCTTTTATTTATTTATTTATTTATTTTATTTTATTTTATTATTACTATACTTTAAGTTCTAGGGTACATGTGCATAACATGCAGGTTTGTTACATATGTATACTTGTGCCATGTTCGTGTGCTGCACCCATCAACTCGACAGCACCCATCAATTCGTCATTTACATCAGGTATAACACCCAATGCAATCCCTCCCTCCTCCCCCCTCCCCATGATAGGCCCCAGTGTGTGATGTTCCCCTTCCCGAGTCCAAGTGATCTCATTGCTCAGTTCCCACCTATGAGTGAGAACATGC
>NW_022319582.1:0-7468 GCF_002776525.5 Piliocolobus tephrosceles
GCATGTTCTCACTCATAGGTGGGAACTGAGCAATGAGATCACTTGGACTCGGGAAGGGGAACATCACACACTGGGGCCTATCATGGGGAGGGGGGAGGAGGGAGGGATTGCATTGGGTGTTATACCTGATGTAAATGACGAATTGATGGGTGCTGTCGAGTTGATGGGTGCAGCACACGAACATGGCACAAGTATACATATGTAACAAACCTGCATGTTATGCACATGTACCCTAGAACTTAAAGTATAGTAATAATAAAATAAAATAAAATAAATAAATAAATAAATAAAAGATTCCATGTTCATGGGCCACAAGCATTTTTAAGCATTATTAAGAAGATGATATTCCTAAATTAATTTATGCATGAAACAAAATCCCTATCAGAATCCCAGTTGACTTCTTTGTAGAAATTTGGCAAGCTGATTCTAAAATTTTCACGTGGAATTCCAGGGGACCTGAAATAACCAAAACAATCTCAAGAAAAAAAAAAAAAAAAAAACAAGTAGAAGGATTCATATTTCCTGATATCAAAGCTTATCCAAAGAAAGAGTAACAAAGACAGTCTGGTACTGACCCAGGACAGATATAGAGATAAACAAAGTGGAATTGCAGAGTCCAGAAATAAACCCATACATCTCTGGTAAAGTGATGTTTGATGAGGATGCCAACATTATTCAAGGGGAAAGACAAGTTCTTTCTTCTCCAAGTGTCACCTATTTGTGGCTTTATAGGAAAACTATTTCTGTATAAATTTCACACCAGCTCCTGATCCCTCCCACCTTGGTGCCCAAATTGAACCCTCTGAAATTTTATTATATAGATGTCACTACATAAAAATAAGATTATCTATCGAAAGTAAGAAACTAAGGGAATTATGAATGGAAAGATGTGTTAAACAGATAGGACAATTGTAGAGTTATACTTAGGCCAAGCACTGTAACTCATGCCTGTACTACCAGCACTTTGAGAGGCTGAAGCAGGCAGATCACTTGAGATCAGGAGTTTGGGAACAACCTGATCAACATGGCAAAAACCTATCTCTACTAAAACTACAAAAATTAGCTGGGTATGGTGGCACATGCCTGTAATCCTAGCTATTTGGTAGGCAGAAGCACAAGAATTGCTTGAACCTGGGAGGTGGAGATTGCAATGAGCTGAGAACACACCACTGCACTCCAGCCTGGGTGATGGAGTGAAACTCTGTCTCTAAATTAACAAATTAAGTTATACTTAATATATTATAATGTACTCTTACCAAATGATGAGAATATCATCAAAATCTAATGGGAGAATGAAAATGGATCTTGAGAGCTGTAAGGAAGAGAATACTCTTAAGCTCCCCACCACTTCTCTACAGTCTGTCATTGCTTCTGTCCATACCACTCACTTGACCATACCTACTAGTATATGGAGTCACATGGTTTAGTAATTGCTCAGAGATATGACATCACCAGAGAGATTTAGATTGCATTTAAATTATAAAGCTATTTAGTATGCTAATCCCTAAAAAAAAGTAGTCAATCCATAAAATAAATATCAGTAATTTCATCAGTATAAAAGATTTTAAGGAAATAAAAACACAAGTGGAAGACAAAACTGATTTCAAAACTAAATACCAAGTTACAGTAATTGAGATTGTCTGGTCCTGGCATAGGGATTATATATCAATGGATTACCATTGAGAGGTCAGAAATAAACCCATACATTTGAGTTCAGTTTATTTTCAACAAGGGTATCAAGACATTCAATGAGGGAAAATATAATTTTCAATATCAGATACAATATTGGATAACCACATGAAAAAGAATGAAGTTGGACCCCCTACCTCACACCATATACATAAATTAACTCAATATGAATCAAAGACCAACATGTGAGACTGAAACTATAAAGCTCTTAGAATAAAACATACCTGTAAATCTTTGTTGTCTTGGATTAAGCAATAGTTTCTTTGATATGAAAACAAAAACATGAGCACAAAGAATAAATGAATTGAACTTCATAAAAATTAAAAATGTCCTTCAAAGGACACTATCAAGAAAATAAAACATAATACAAATGATGAGAGGAAAAATTATAATATCTGATAAAGTTCTAGGATACAGAGCATATAAAGAACTCTTACAAATATAAAACTGAAAAAACAAATAACCCAATTTAAAAGTGGGTGAAAATTTTGAATAAACAATTCTCCAAAAGAAGATATGCAAAATGGCTGATAATAACAGCCAATAATGAAAAGATGCTTGACATCATTAGTCATCAAGGAAATGAAGATCAGTATCACTATGAGATACTATTTCACACTCACAGAGATAGCTAGAATAAAAAAGTTAGATGACAACAAGTTTTGGTGAGAATGTAGAGAAATCAGAGCCTTAACAAACTGCTGGTAGAAACACAAATGGTGCAGCCTCTTTAGAAACAGTTTGCAGTTCCTCAAAAAGTTTAACAGAGTGACCATATAATCCAACAATTTGACTACTGGGAACATTCTAAGAGAATTGCATAAAAACTTGCATAGTCAAAGAATGGGAAACCCAAATGTCCAAAAATTGATGAATGAATAAATAAAATGTGGCATATCCATACAACAGAATTTTATTGATCCGTGAAGAGAAATGAAATACCAACTCCTGTTATCATATGGATTAATCTTAAAAACATTATGCTAAGGCAAACAAGATCAATACAAAAAGTTGCATATCATCCATATGAATTACATACAAGACTTATATGAAATGTCCAGAATAGGTAAATTCCTAGAGACAGAAAGCAGAATGCAGAATAGTGGCTGCCAGAGAGGCTGGTGATGGGGAATAAAGAGTTACTGCTAACAAGTAGAATATTTCTTTTGGCAATGATGAAAATATTCTAGAATTAGATAGTGATAATGATTGCATAATTTATTGTAGGCATATTTCAGAGATACTGTGGGTTTGGTTCCACTGCAGTAAAGCAAATATCACAATAAAGTGAGTCACACAATGTTGTTTGGTTTCCCAGCATATAAAAGTTATGTTTATATTATACTGTAATCTATTATGTATACAATAGCCTTATGTCTAAAATAACAATGTATATATCTTAATTTAAAAGGACTTTTTTGCTGAAAAATGCTAACAATCATCTGAGACTTCAGGATATTGTAAACTTTTTTGCTGGTGGAGGGTCTTGCTTCAACATTAGTGAATGCTGACTGATGAGAGTGGTGGTTGCTGAAGGTTGGGTGGCTGTAGTAATTTTTAAAATAAGGCAACAATGCAGTTTGCCACATAGATTAACTCTTTCTTTCACAAAAGATTCTTCTGTAGCATGTGATACTGTTAGAAAGCATTTTATCCACAGTAGAACTTCTTTCAAAATTAGAGGCAATCCTCTCAAATCCTTCCATTGCTTTAACTAATTTTGTGTAATATTCTAAATGTTTTCTTGTCATTTCAGCAATGTTCACAGCATATTTACTCAAAGTAAAATTATTTCAAGAAACCACTTTCTTTGCTCATACTTGAGAAGCAGCTCCTCATCCATTCTAGTTTTATCCTGAGATTTCAGCATTTCAGTCACATCTTCAGGCTCCACTTCTAATTCTAATTCTCTTGCTATTTCTACCATATCTGCATTTGCTCTCTCTATTGAAGTCTTGAACCCCTCAAAGTCATCTATGAGAGTTGGAATCAACTTCTTCCAAACTCCTATTAATGTGGATATTTTGACCTCCTCCCATGAATCACAAATGCTTTTAAGGGCATCTATTACAGAACAATGAATCCTGTTCACAAGGTTTCCATTCTTTGCCCATATCCATTAGATGAATCATTATCTCTGGCAGCCATAGCCTTACAAAATATATATCTTAAATAATAAGACTTGGAAGTTGAAATTACTCTTTGATTTACAGGCTGAAAAACAGATGTTATATTAGCAGTTATGAAAACATTAATATCCATCAGTACTCTTGGGTGACCAATTTTGCATTGTCAACGAGCAGTAATATTTTGCTGAAACTTAAAGTCACCAGCTGCATTTCTCCCTAACAAGAGAGTCAGTTTGTCCTCTTAAGCTTTGAAGTCAGGCATTGACTTCTCTTCTTTAGCTATGAAAGTTCTAGATGTCACCTATTTCCAGTAGAAGGATGTTTCATCTACACTGAAGTCTGTTGTTTAGTGTAGCCACTTTTACCAATTATCTTAGCTAGACCTTCTGGATAACTTGCTGAAACTTCTACACAGGCCAAAATTGCTTCTTTACTACTTCCAGAACACCATTTAAATCTTTTTGTTTCTGAGTTTGGTTTACAACCAGTCTATTTGTTAGATGATAAGCAGACATATAACAAACAGGCAGTCACTCTTCCTACTTTTAAAACTGTAACTTGCATTATACATGACCAACCTTTAACCCCCACTAAAATGTAAGCTTTTTTTTTTTTTTTTTTTTTTTTTTTGAGACTGAGTCTTTCTCTGTCGCCCAGGCTGGAGTGCAGTGGCCGGATCTCAGCTCACTGCAAGCTCCGCCTCCGGGGTTTACGCCATTCTCCTGCCTCAGCCTCCCGAGTAGCTGGGACTACAGGTGCCCGCCACCTTGCCTGGCTAGTTTTTTTGTATTTTTTTTTAGCAGAGATGGGGTTTCACCGTGTTAGCCAGGATGGTCTCGATCTCCTGACCTCGTGATCTGCCCGTCTTGGCCTCCCCAAGTGCTGGGATTACAGGCTTGAGCCACCGTGCCCGGCCAAATGTAAGCTTCTTAAAAGAAGGATCTGTACTTCGTCCACCATTGTATCCACACCCAAACCCAACATCACCCACATAAATGGGTTTTTCGTAGTAACTTGTACATATCAGGCCCTAAATAAATGTTTGCTGAACGAATAAACTATCACAGAGATTGTCCTTGGGAGGTAGGAGAGTCGGGTAGAGAGCATAGACAAAGATTCTGGCTCAGTCACTTGTAAACTGGGTAACCCTGGGCCTCAGATTCTTCTGTTTTGAAACTGAGGTAGTAAGAGTGCCTTTCTCAAGGGGTGTTGTAAGGATTAAATTACTTAACGTGTGGAAAGCACTAAGAACATAACAAGCACTTCATAACTATTAGTATTGTGGTCTCCCCAAAACTTAAACACAGTAATGTCTGGAAAGCATCTAGTCCACACTGAGTGAATGAGTAACTAAATCTGCTCAACCAGTCATGTTGATATTAATAATTCATTGAGACTTTCTCCTTACCTCAAATTTATCCCCTGCTATGTATAGAAAACATTCATAAAGTTACTATGGAACTACTAAGTTGGACTGAGTAGCTGTGTTCTTTTCCATGTCTTGTGAATTAACCTCCTTAAGAAGAGTAGCCATGTTTTGTTTTATGAAAAAAATAGTATTATTATTGGTGCTGACGTACTTGTTCTTGTTTTGTATGTTAATGAGATAAGCTTCTCTATATTCTCCCACCAAAAAAATGTGTCATGAGCCTATTGGATGAAACTCTCCTTTTATGGAATTTTAATGGCATATTCTTTTGAAGTTTTAAACACATATAGTTGTCTATAAATGTTGAACTAGCACTAGTTTGTTCTCTGCCCAGTTAATAAAATTAAATGAGAAATATTATTTTGACTCAAAAGATTAATTTAGTAGCATCATCTAATGCAATGTCCAAATGAGCAAGAAATCTAAATTAACATTTACTATGCCCTATTTTTTTTTTTCTTGTCAAAATCAGGCAAAATCAGGGACCTCCGGATTACAATGTACAGTGTAGCGCAGTATCTCTTTTTAGTTTCCATATTCCTACAAGAGGTATAACACTAAATTCCTCAAGGCATCATGCCACTTCAGTATGAGTATGTAGAAGAGACAGTGGAGTAAAAGGGGGGACAGATTAGACAATTTCTCCTATCTTATGAACATTTGAGGGAGTTTTCCTTTGCTATTCAGAGTTTCAATCCAACTGAAAAAAGACTAATTATCTGTTAAAACAATACATCAATCACATTGTATTGATACAGCTCTGAAACCTTGGAAAAAATTAACTCTTGCAGATGACATGGTTGTCTATGTAGAAAATTCCTGAAGAAGTCAAATTGTCCCTGTTTGCAGATGACATGATTGTATATTTAGAAAACCCCATCATCTCAGCCCAAAATCTCCTTAAGCTGATAAGCAACTTCAGCAAAGTCTCAGGATACAAAATTAATGTGCAAAAATCACAAGCATTCTTATACACCAGTAACAGACAAGCAGAGAGCCAAATCAGGAATGAATTTCCATTCACAATTGCTTCAGAGAGAATAAAATACCTAGGAATCCAACTTACAAGGGATGTAAAGGACCTCTTCAAGGAGAACTACAAACCACTGCTCAGTGAAATAAAAGAGGACACAAACAAATGGAAGAACATACCATGCTCATGGATAGGAAGAATCAATATCGTGAAAATGGCCATACTGCCCAAGGTAATTTATAGATTCAATGCCATCCCCATCAAGCTACCAATGAGTTTCTTCACAGAATTGGAAAAAACTGCATTAAAGTTCATATGGAACCAAAAAAGAGCCCGCATTCCCAAGACAATCCTAAGCCAAAAGAACAAAGCTGGAGGCATCATGCTACCTGACTTCAAACTATACTACAAGGCTACAGTAACCAAAACAGCATAGTACTGGTAGCAAAACAGAGATATAGACCAATGGAACAGAACAGAGTCCTCAGAAATAATACCACACATCTACAGCCATCTGATCTTTGACAAACCTGAGAGAAACAAGAAATGGGGAAAGGATTCCCTATTTAATAAATGGTGCTGGGAAAATTGGCTAGCCATAAGTAGAAAGCTGAAACTGGATCCTTTCCTTACTCCTTATACGAAAATTAATTCAAGATGGATTAGAGACTTAAATGTTAGACCTAATACCATCAAAACCCTAGAAGAAAACCTAGGTAATACCATTCAGGACATAGGCATGGGCAAGGACTTCATGTCTAAAACACCAAAAGCAAAGGCAACAAAAGCCAAAATTGACAAATGGGATCTGATTAAACTAAAGAGCTTCTTCTGCATAGCAAAAGAAACTACCATCCGAGTGAACAGGCAACCTACAGAATGGGAGAAAATTTTTGCAATCTACTCATCAGTCAAAGGGCTAATATCCAGAACCTACAAAGAACTCAAACAAATTTACAAGAAAAAAACAAACAACCCCATCAAAAAGTGGGCAAAGGATATGAACAGACATTCTCAAAAGAAGACATGCATACAGCCAACAGACACATGAAAAAATGCTCATCATCACTGGCCATCAGAGAAATGCAAATCAAAACCACAATGAGATACCATCTCACACCAGTTAGAATGGCAATCATTAAAAAGTCAGGAAACAACAGGTGCTGGAGAGGATGTGGAGAAATAGGAACACTTCTACACTGTTGGTGGGATTGTAAACTAGTTCAACCATTATGGAAAACAGTATGG
>NW_022319583.1:0-988 GCF_002776525.5 Piliocolobus tephrosceles
ACGTCAATCCGAAGAGACCAAGATTTACCTGGTCGCACCTGCGGAACGCCCCTGACACGCCCGTGCCCCGCCTATTGCCCTCCCACTCCTAGAAAAGCCGCTCTCCGCCATTGAGCCAGGCGGCCTTCTCACAGCCCGCGGGTCTTCTCACAGCCCCAGTCCTGTCGGGATGTCTGGACTGTGGGAAGTCCGTTGGAGAGTCCCCAAGTCCGTCGGAGAGCCCCACCGGGGGACTCTGCCGGCCTCCTTTGCGGGAGGCCAACAGACTTCTCCCCCACACCTTAGGTGACCAAAAATAAACTGTGCAGTTTTGCTCCTACCCTTTGCCTAGTCGCTGGTTCTTTCGTGCTCGCTGGGCGGGTCTTAGAAAAACAAATCAGTTGGTGCCGAAGACCCGGGAGGAGACCCCTCCTCAGGCCTCTAAGGATTGAGGAACCTCCTCCTGCTTCCACACCGCAGACGGACCAGGACCTGAGACCCGCTTCCCTCACTCTCATGGCCTCTCTGGGGTAAGCGCCCTTGTCTCCACTTTACCTCCCTCGGCCAGAAAATCCTGCGCGGGTCCGAGGTCCATTTGGAGCCACCATGTGGCTCGAAGACCCCTTCAGGACGGAGACGTCCGCCTGAAGGTAATCTCCACTTTGGCTCCATGAGCCTCCAGTCTGTCTCTGCTGGTTCCAAAGGACGCTTTGAAGCCAGGCAGAGATCCACTTCCATTTCCATTGTGTCCATTGTGTAAGTAAAGAGGAAACAAATGGGAAACCCCCCAGTCCAAATTTCCAAAGAGCACCCCCTTAGGGTGCCTCCTAGCCAATTTAAAAACCTTACAGCTTGAACAAGGCCTTAGGAGGAAACGCTTAATTTTTTGACCTCAGCAATTTCTGCCAGCGGCTAGGCAAGTGGTCCGAAATTTACATACAAGGCTTTTGGGCCTTAGGCTATCGTCCCTATACTCCTTCTCTCCTCCTTCTCTCCACCCCCCCCCTTC
>NW_022319583.1:1088-2639 GCF_002776525.5 Piliocolobus tephrosceles
CCCCTTCCTGCCCAGACTCCTCCTCCTCCCCCCATCCAGACTCCTCCTTCCTCCTCCTTATCTACTGGTAATCCACTCGGTCCTGTGCCTCCTTCGGGGCCCCCAACTGGCTGTCTTGAGTCCCCTATCTCTGCCCACACCCTCCTACAGTGTTAGCACCTTTGTGAGAGGTGGCTGGGGCGGAGGGGGTAGTCAGAGTACATGTCCCTTTTTCATTGGCCGATCTTTCCAAAATTGAGAAGCGTTTAGGTGATTTCTCAGCTAATCCTACCATATACATAAAGGAATTTAGATACCTTTGTCAGGCCTATGACTTAACTTGGCATGACCTCCAGGTTGTCCTAACCTCTACTCTAAACTGAGGTTCTAACCCAATATACCCGGTTAGATCCGGCCTCCCCCACAGGGG
The DNA here is from genome assembly GCF_002776525.5 of Piliocolobus tephrosceles. Classification (NCBI taxonomy): domain Eukaryota; kingdom Metazoa; phylum Chordata; class Mammalia; order Primates; family Cercopithecidae; genus Piliocolobus; species Piliocolobus tephrosceles. The sequence continues at coordinate 1,498 of NW_022319583.1, forward strand.
CCACCATTTTGGCGTCTTATTTCATTTCTCAATCAGCTCCTGACATTCGTAAAAAACTTCAAAAGGTAGAGGATGGTCCTCAGGCACTAATACAAGACCTAGTTAAATTAGCCTTTAAGGTCTATAGCTCCAGAGAGGAGACGGCTGAGTTACAGCTCCTAGCAGCGAGAGCACATACTCCGCAGACTCCAAGGCTACAAAAGGAGCCTGCCTGCTATAAGTGCGGCAAGGCAGGACACTATGCCAACAGGTGTCCGCAAGGTCCCCGAGCCCCAACGCAGCCTTGCTATAAGTGCAAGGCATCAGGACATTGGGCCAGTGAATGTCCTAACCCTCGTCCACCAGCAACCCCCTGCCCTGCTTGCCAGAAGGGAGGAAACTGGAAGTCTGATTGCCCCACCCTGAGAACAGGTGCCGCGCCTCCACGTGACCCCCTTTCCCAGGATCCTGGGAGCTCCTTCCAGCTCCTACATCTGGACGATGACAACTGAAGGTGCCGAGACTCGGGGACCCCCATCGCCCTCGCCGAGCCGCGGGTAACTCTCCTGGTAGCGGGTAAGACAATTAATTTTTTTAATCAACAGCGAGGCTACCTATTCTGTTTTGCCGTCCTTCTCTGGACCTAGCCTTCCATCCAATATCTCTGTAGTAGGAGTAAGGGGAAAGCCATCCACTCCACGAAAACTCCAATCCTTAATTGCTGCCTGGCCAAAAATTACTTTGTGCAGTCGTTCCTCATTCCCAGCTAAAAAGGGCCCCTACCAAAAGCAATCAGTGGAAATCAGTTTGGCTTTCCCCCACTCGCCTCAAACTTACTAAATTTTCTTAACTATCTCATACTCCCCAACCTTGCCAGGACCATCCTTCTGGGTTTTGCCCATATTCCAACAAATGCTTCCATTCCTCATTCCTATACTAATACTGTGCCTTATTTTATTTTTCATCCGTGCGTCCAAATACCAACCATGGGCCCCGACCTTAACGACGCCCCTTAACAGCAGGAAGTAGCCAGACAGACCACGGCGCCCCTTTATCACTATTATCAATAAAAGGTTGGACTGTTTGGACGAACGGAGGCAAGATGGTGCACTTCCGGGTTCTTCTTCACCACCAACTCTTCCTGCCTGCGCGAAAATGCAGCC
>NW_022319584.1:0-1551 GCF_002776525.5 Piliocolobus tephrosceles
GGCTGCATTTTCGCGCAGGCAGGAAGAGTTGGTGGTGAAGAAGAACCCGGAAGTGCACCATCTTGCCTCCGTTCGTCCAAACAGTCCAACCTTTTATTGATAATAGTGATAAAGGGGCGCCGTGGTCTGTCTGGCTACTTCCTGCTGTTAAGGGGCGTCGTTAAGGTCGGGGCCCATGGTTGGTATTTGGACGCACGGATGAAAAATAAAATAAGGCACAGTATTAGTATAGGAATGAGGAATGGAAGCATTTGTTGGAATATGGGCAAAACCCAGAAGGATGGTCCTGGCAAGGTTGGGGAGTATGAGATAGTTAAGAAAATTTAGTAAGTTTGAGGCGAGTGGGGGAAAGCCAAACTGATTTCCACTGATTGCTTTTGGTAGGGGCCCTTTTTAGCTGGGAATGAGGAACGACTGCACAAAGTAATTTTTGGCCAGGCAGCAATTAAGGATTGGAGTTTTCGTGGAGTGGATGGCTTTCCCCTTACTCCTACTACAGAGATATTGGATGGAAGGCTAGGTCCAGAGAAGGACGGCAAAACAGAATAGGTAGCCTCGCTGTTGATTAAAAAAATTAATTGTCTTACCCGCTACCAGGAGAGTTACCCGCGGCTCGGCGAGGGCGATGGGGGTCCCCGAGTCTCGGCACCTTCAGTTGTCATCGTCCAGATGTAGGAGCTGGAAGGAGCTCCCAGGATCCTGGGAAAGGGGGTCACGTGGAGGCGCGGCACCTGTTCTCAGGGTGGGGCAATCAGACTTCCAGTTTCCTCCCTTCTGGCAAGCAGGGCAGGGGGTTGCTGGTGGACGAGGGTTAGGACATTCACTGGCCCAATGTCCTGATGCCTTGCACTTATAGCAAGGCTGCGTTGGGGCTCGGGGACCTTGCGGACACCTGTTGGCATAGTGTCCTGCCTTGCCGCACTTATAGCAGGCAGGCTCCTTTTGTAGCCTTGGAGTCTGCGGAGTATGTGCTCTCGCTGCTAGGAGCTGTAACTCAGCCGTCTCCTCTCTGGAGCTATAGACCTTAAAGGCTAATTTAACTAGGTCTTGTATTAGTGCCTGAGGACCATCCTCTACCTTTTGAAGTTTTTTACGAATGTCAGGAGCTGATTGAGAAATGAAATAAGACGCCAAAATGGTGGCCCCTGTGGGGGAGGCCGGATCTAACCGGGTATATTGGGTTAGAACCTCAGTTTAGAGTAGAGGTTAGGACAACCTGGAGGTCATGCCAAGTTAAGTCATAGGCCTGACAAAGGTATCTAAATTCCTTTATGTATATGGTAGGATTAGCTGAGAAATCACCTAAACGCTTCTCAATTTTGGAAAGATCGGCCAATGAAAAAGGGACATGTACTCTGACTACCCCCTCCGCCCCAGCCACCTCTCACAAAGGTGCTAACACTGTAGGAGGGTGTGGGCAGAGATAGGGGACTCAAGACAGCCAGTTGGGGGCCCCGAAGGAGGCACAGGACCGAGTGGATTACCAGTAGATAAGGAGGAGGAAGGAGGAGTCTGGATGGGGGGAGGAGGAGGAGTCTGGGCAGGAAGGGG
>NW_022319584.1:1651-2639 GCF_002776525.5 Piliocolobus tephrosceles
GAAGGGGGGGGGTGGAGAGAAGGAGGAGAGAAGGAGTATAGGGACGATAGCCTAAGGCCCAAAAGCCTTGTATGTAAATTTCGGACCACTTGCCTAGCCGCTGGCAGAAATTGCTGAGGTCAAAAAATTAAGCGTTTCCTCCTAAGGCCTTGTTCAAGCTGTAAGGTTTTTAAATTGGCTAGGAGGCACCCTAAGGGGGTGCTCTTTGGAAATTTGGACTGGGGGGTTTCCCATTTGTTTCCTCTTTACTTACACAATGGACACAATGGAAATGGAAGTGGATCTCTGCCTGGCTTCAAAGCGTCCTTTGGAACCAGCAGAGACAGACTGGAGGCTCATGGAGCCAAAGTGGAGATTACCTTCAGGCGGACGTCTCCGTCCTGAAGGGGTCTTCGAGCCACATGGTGGCTCCAAATGGACCTCGGACCCGCGCAGGATTTTCTGGCCGAGGGAGGTAAAGTGGAGACAAGGGCGCTTACCCCAGAGAGGCCATGAGAGTGAGGGAAGCGGGTCTCAGGTCCTGGTCCGTCTGCGGTGTGGAAGCAGGAGGAGGTTCCTCAATCCTTAGAGGCCTGAGGAGGGGTCTCCTCCCGGGTCTTCGGCACCAACTGATTTGTTTTTCTAAGACCCGCCCAGCGAGCACGAAAGAACCAGCGACTAGGCAAAGGGTAGGAGCAAAACTGCACAGTTTATTTTTGGTCACCTAAGGTGTGGGGGAGAAGTCTGTTGGCCTCCCGCAAAGGAGGCCGGCAGAGTCCCCCGGTGGGGCTCTCCGACGGACTTGGGGACTCTCCAACGGACTTCCCACAGTCCAGACATCCCGACAGGACTGGGGCTGTGAGAAGACCCGCGGGCTGTGAGAAGGCCGCCTGGCTCAATGGCGGAGAGCGGCTTTTCTAGGAGTGGGAGGGCAATAGGCGGGGCACGGGCGTGTCAGGGGCGTTCCGCAGGTGCGACCAGGTAAATCTTGGTCTCTTCGGATTGACGT
>NW_022319585.1:0-3087 GCF_002776525.5 Piliocolobus tephrosceles
GAGCCTCCAGTCTGTCTCTGCTGGTTCCAAAGGACGCTTTGAAGCCAGGCAGAGATCCACTTCCATTTCCATTGTGTCCATTATGTGTCGGTAAAGAGGAAACAAACGGGAAACCCCCCCAGTCCAAATTTCCAAAGAGCACCCCCTTAGGGTGCCTCCTAGCCAATTTAAAAACCTTACAGCTTGAACAAGACCTTAGGAGGAAGCGGTTAATTTTCCTTTCCACTGTGGCGTGATCGACCTCAGCAATTTCTGCCAGCGGCTAGGCAAGTGGTCCGAAATTTACATACAAGGCTTTTGGGCCTTGAGCTCTCGTCCCTATACTCCTCCTTCTCTCCACCCCCTCCCTTCCTGCCCAGACACCTCCTCCTCCCCCCACCCAGTCTCCTTCTTCCTCCTCCTTATCTACTAGTAATCCACTCGGTCCCGTGCCTCCTTCGGGGCCCCCAACGGGCTGTCTTGAGTCCCCTATCTCTGCCCACACCCTCCTACAGTGTTAGCACCTTTGCGAGAGGTGGCTGGGGCAGAGGGGGTAGTCAGAGTACATGTCCCTTTTTCATTGGCCGATCTTTCCAAAATTGAGAAGCGTTTAGGGGATTTCTCAGCTAATCCCACCATCTACATAAAGGAATTTAGATACCTTTGTCAGGCCTATGACTTAACTTGGCATGACCTCCAGGTTATCCTAACCTCTACCCTAAACTGACTGAGGTTCTAACCCAGTATACCCGGTTAGATCCGGCCTCCCCCACAGGGGCCACCATTTTGGCGTCTTACTTCATTTCTCAATCAGCTCCTGACATTCGTAAAAAACCTCAAAAGGTAGAGGATGGTCCTCAGACACCAATACAAGACCTAGTTAAATTAGCCTTTAAGGTCTATAGCTCCAGAGAGGAGACGGCAAGCTTGCCTTGAACAGAAGGTTCAGCTCCTAGCAGCGGCTTTACAGCCCAGTCGTAACCCCAGGCCAGAGAGCACACACCCCACAGACTCCAAGGCTGCAAAAAGAGCCTGCTATAAGTGTGGCAAGGCAGGACACTATGCCAACAGGTGTCCGCAAGGTCCCCGAGCCCCAACGCAGCCTTGCTATAAGTGCAAGGCATCAGGACATTAGGCCAGTGAATGTCCTAACCCTCGTCCACCAGCAACCCCCTGCCCTGCTCACCAGCAGGGAGGAAACTGGAAGTCTGATTGCCCCACCCTGAGAACAGGTGCCGCGCCTCCACGCGACCCCCTTTCCCAGGATCCTGGGAGCTCCTTCCAGCTCCTACATCTGGACGATGACAACTGAAGGTGCCGAGACTCGGGGACCCCCATCACCCTCGCCGAGCCGTGGGTAACTCCCCTGGTAGCGGGTAAGACAATTAATTTTTTAATCAACATCGAGGCTACCTATTGTGTTTTGCCGTCCTTCTCTGGACCTAGCCTTCCATCCAATATCTCTGTAGTAGGAGTAAGTGGAAAGCCATCCACTCCACGAAAAACTCCAATCCTTAATTGCTGCCTGGCCAACAAGTACTTTGTGCACTCATTCCTCATTCCCAACTAAAAAGGGCCCCTACCGAAAGCAATCAGTGGAAATCAGTTTGGCTTTCCCCCACTCGCCTCAAACTTACTAAATTTTCTTAACTATCTCATACTCCCCAACCTTGCCAGGACTATCCTTCTGGGTTTTGCCCATATTCCAACAAATGCTTCCATTCCTCATTCCTATACTAATACTGTGCCTTATTTTATTTTTCATCCGTGCGTCCAAATACCAACCATGGGCCCTGACCTTAACGACGCCCCTTAACAGCAGGAAGTAGCCAGACAGACCACGGCGCCCATTCATCACTATTATCAATAAAAGGTTGGACTGTTTGGACGAACGGAGGCAAGATGGTGCACTTCCAGGTTCTTCATCCCCACCCCCAACTCTTCCCGTGCGCGCGAAAATGCAGTCGGCGACCCGGGAAGGTGCAGACCAACTGGGCATGCGCCAGGTGACGTCAATCCGAAGAGACCAAGATTTACCTGGTCGCACCTGTGGAACGCCCCCCGACACGCCCGTGCCCTGCCTATTGCCCTCCCACTCCTAGAAAAGCCACTCTCGGCCAGTGAGCCGCGCAGCCCTCTCACAGTCCCAATGCTGTCGGGATGTCGGGACTGTGGGAAGTCCGTCCGAGAGCCCCACCGGGGGGGACTCTGCCAGCCTCCTTCGCCGGAGGCCGATAGACTTCTCCCCCTCACCTTAGGTTACCAAAAATAAATGTGCAGTTTTGCTCCTACACTTGCCTACCCGCTGGTTCTTTTGTGCTCACTCGGCTGGTATTAGAAAAAAACAAATCAGTTGGTGCCGAAGACCTGGGAGGAGACCCCTCCTCAGGCCTCTAAGGAATGAGGAACCTCCTCCTGCTCCCACGCCGCAGACGGACCAGGACCTGAGACCTGCTTCCCTCACTCTCACGGCCTCTATGGGGTAAGTGCCCTTGTCTCCTCTTTACCTCCCTCGGCCAGAAATCCTGCGCGGGTCCGAGGTCCATTTTGAGCCACCAAGTGGCTCGGGAGACCCCTTCAGGACGGAGACGTCCGCCTGAAGGTAATCTCCACTTTGGCTTCAAGAGCCTCCAGTCTGTCTCTGCTGGTTCCAAAGGATGCTTTGAAGCCAGGCAGAGATCCACTTCCATTTCCATTGTGTCCATTGTGTCCCTCAGACACAAAATCCTGCACAGGTCCGAGGTCCATTTGGAGCCACCATGTGGCTTGGGAGACCCCTTCACAACGGAGATGTCCGCCTGAAGGTAATCCCCACTTTGGCTTCAAGAGCCTCCAGTCTGTCTCTGCTGGTTCTAAAGGATGCTTTGAAGCCAGGCAGAGATCCACTTCCATTTCCATTGTGTCCATTGTGTCCCTCGGCCAAAATCCTGCGCAGGTCCGAGGTCCATTTTGAGCCACCAAGTGGCTCGGGAGACCCTTTCAGAACGGAGACGTCCGCCTGAAGGTAATCTCCACCTTGGCTCCATGAGCCTCCAGTCTGTCTCTGCTGGTTCCAAAGGACGCTTTGAAGCCAGGCAGAGATCCACTTCCATTTCCATTGTGTCCATT
>NW_022319586.1:0-3087 GCF_002776525.5 Piliocolobus tephrosceles
AATGGACACAATGGAAATGGAAGTGGATCTCTGCCTGGCTTCAAAGCGTCCTTTGGAACCAGCAGAGACAGACTGGAGGCTCATGGAGCCAAGGTGGAGATTACCTTCAGGCGGACGTCTCCGTTCTGAAAGGGTCTCCCGAGCCACTTGGTGGCTCAAAATGGACCTCGGACCTGCGCAGGATTTTGGCCGAGGGACACAATGGACACAATGGAAATGGAAGTGGATCTCTGCCTGGCTTCAAAGCATCCTTTAGAACCAGCAGAGACAGACTGGAGGCTCTTGAAGCCAAAGTGGGGATTACCTTCAGGCGGACATCTCCGTTGTGAAGGGGTCTCCCAAGCCACATGGTGGCTCCAAATGGACCTCGGACCTGTGCAGGATTTTGTGTCTGAGGGACACAATGGACACAATGGAAATGGAAGTGGATCTCTGCCTGGCTTCAAAGCATCCTTTGGAACCAGCAGAGACAGACTGGAGGCTCTTGAAGCCAAAGTGGAGATTACCTTCAGGCGGACGTCTCCGTCCTGAAGGGGTCTCCCGAGCCACTTGGTGGCTCAAAATGGACCTCGGACCCGCGCAGGATTTCTGGCCGAGGGAGGTAAAGAGGAGACAAGGGCACTTACCCCATAGAGGCCGTGAGAGTGAGGGAAGCAGGTCTCAGGTCCTGGTCCGTCTGCGGCGTGGGAGCAGGAGGAGGTTCCTCATTCCTTAGAGGCCTGAGGAGGGGTCTCCTCCCAGGTCTTCGGCACCAACTGATTTGTTTTTTTCTAATACCAGCCGAGTGAGCACAAAAGAACCAGCGGGTAGGCAAGTGTAGGAGCAAAACTGCACATTTATTTTTGGTAACCTAAGGTGAGGGGGAGAAGTCTATCGGCCTCCGGCGAAGGAGGCTGGCAGAGTCCCCCCCGGTGGGGCTCTCGGACGGACTTCCCACAGTCCCGACATCCCGACAGCATTGGGACTGTGAGAGGGCTGCGCGGCTCACTGGCCGAGAGTGGCTTTTCTAGGAGTGGGAGGGCAATAGGCAGGGCACGGGCGTGTCGGGGGGCGTTCCACAGGTGCGACCAGGTAAATCTTGGTCTCTTCGGATTGACGTCACCTGGCGCATGCCCAGTTGGTCTGCACCTTCCCGGGTCGCCGACTGCATTTTCGCGCGCACGGGAAGAGTTGGGGGTGGGGATGAAGAACCTGGAAGTGCACCATCTTGCCTCCGTTCGTCCAAACAGTCCAACCTTTTATTGATAATAGTGATGAATGGGCGCCGTGGTCTGTCTGGCTACTTCCTGCTGTTAAGGGGCGTCGTTAAGGTCAGGGCCCATGGTTGGTATTTGGACGCACGGATGAAAAATAAAATAAGGCACAGTATTAGTATAGGAATGAGGAATGGAAGCATTTGTTGGAATATGGGCAAAACCCAGAAGGATAGTCCTGGCAAGGTTGGGGAGTATGAGATAGTTAAGAAAATTTAGTAAGTTTGAGGCGAGTGGGGGAAAGCCAAACTGATTTCCACTGATTGCTTTCGGTAGGGGCCCTTTTTAGTTGGGAATGAGGAATGAGTGCACAAAGTACTTGTTGGCCAGGCAGCAATTAAGGATTGGAGTTTTTCGTGGAGTGGATGGCTTTCCACTTACTCCTACTACAGAGATATTGGATGGAAGGCTAGGTCCAGAGAAGGACGGCAAAACACAATAGGTAGCCTCGATGTTGATTAAAAAATTAATTGTCTTACCCGCTACCAGGGGAGTTACCCACGGCTCGGCGAGGGTGATGGGGGTCCCCGAGTCTCGGCACCTTCAGTTGTCATCGTCCAGATGTAGGAGCTGGAAGGAGCTCCCAGGATCCTGGGAAAGGGGGTCGCGTGGAGGCGCGGCACCTGTTCTCAGGGTGGGGCAATCAGACTTCCAGTTTCCTCCCTGCTGGTGAGCAGGGCAGGGGGTTGCTGGTGGACGAGGGTTAGGACATTCACTGGCCTAATGTCCTGATGCCTTGCACTTATAGCAAGGCTGCGTTGGGGCTCGGGGACCTTGCGGACACCTGTTGGCATAGTGTCCTGCCTTGCCACACTTATAGCAGGCTCTTTTTGCAGCCTTGGAGTCTGTGGGGTGTGTGCTCTCTGGCCTGGGGTTACGACTGGGCTGTAAAGCCGCTGCTAGGAGCTGAACCTTCTGTTCAAGGCAAGCTTGCCGTCTCCTCTCTGGAGCTATAGACCTTAAAGGCTAATTTAACTAGGTCTTGTATTGGTGTCTGAGGACCATCCTCTACCTTTTGAGGTTTTTTACGAATGTCAGGAGCTGATTGAGAAATGAAGTAAGACGCCAAAATGGTGGCCCCTGTGGGGGAGGCCGGATCTAACCGGGTATACTGGGTTAGAACCTCAGTCAGTTTAGGGTAGAGGTTAGGATAACCTGGAGGTCATGCCAAGTTAAGTCATAGGCCTGACAAAGGTATCTAAATTCCTTTATGTAGATGGTGGGATTAGCTGAGAAATCCCCTAAACGCTTCTCAATTTTGGAAAGATCGGCCAATGAAAAAGGGACATGTACTCTGACTACCCCCTCTGCCCCAGCCACCTCTCGCAAAGGTGCTAACACTGTAGGAGGGTGTGGGCAGAGATAGGGGACTCAAGACAGCCCGTTGGGGGCCCCGAAGGAGGCACGGGACCGAGTGGATTACTAGTAGATAAGGAGGAGGAAGAAGGAGACTGGGTGGGGGGAGGAGGAGGTGTCTGGGCAGGAAGGGAGGGGGTGGAGAGAAGGAGGAGTATAGGGACGAGAGCTCAAGGCCCAAAAGCCTTGTATGTAAATTTCGGACCACTTGCCTAGCCGCTGGCAGAAATTGCTGAGGTCGATCACGCCACAGTGGAAAGGAAAATTAACCGCTTCCTCCTAAGGTCTTGTTCAAGCTGTAAGGTTTTTAAATTGGCTAGGAGGCACCCTAAGGGGGTGCTCTTTGGAAATTTGGACTGGGGGGGTTTCCCGTTTGTTTCCTCTTTACCGACACATAATGGACACAATGGAAATGGAAGTGGATCTCTGCCTGGCTTCAAAGCGTCCTTTGGAACCAGCAGAGACAGACTGGAGGCTC
>NW_022319588.1:0-6647 GCF_002776525.5 Piliocolobus tephrosceles
AAAGCTTTCTTTTGATTTAGCAGGTTGGAAACACTCTTTTCAAAGAACTTGTGAAGGAACATTCAAGAACTTTTTGAGGCCTATAAGAAAAAAACATAATATCCCCAGAAAAAAACTATTAAAATAATCTATCCATGAAACTGCTTTGTGATGTGTGGATTAATCTTACAGAGCTAACAGTTTTTTTTTGTTTCAGCAGGTTGGAAACACTCTTTCTGGAGAATCTGTGAAGACATTCTGGAGTCCATTGAGAACTGGAAGCAAAACTGAATATTTCCATATAAAAACTAGAAAGAAGTTATCTGTGAAACTGCTTTGTGATGTGTGGATTCATCTCAAGAGTTAAAACTGTCTTTTGATTCAGCAGGTTGGAAACACTGTTTTTGTAGGATATGCAAAGAGACATTTGGGAGCCCTTTGAGGACTGGGGAAAAACCGAATATCTCCAGATAAAAACTAGAAAGAAGGTATCTGTTAACTGCTTTGTGATGTGTGGATTATCTCACACAGTTAAACCTTTCTTTTGATTCAGCATGTTGGAAACACTCTTTTGGTAGAATCTGCCAAAGGACATTTGGGAGCCCATTGAAGCCAATGGTGAAAAACCGAATATCCCCAAATGAAAATTGGAAAGAAGTTATCTATGAAACTGCTTTGCTATGTGTGAATTCATTTCACTGAGTTAAACCTTTCTATTGATTCATCCGGATGGAAACACTGTTTTTGGAGAGTCTTCAAAGAGACATTTGGGAACCCATTGCTGTCAAAAAGGAAAACTGAATATCTCTAGATAAAAAGTAGAAAGAAGCTGTCTGTGAGACTGCTTTGTGATGTGTGGACTCCTCTCACAGAGGCAAACCTTTCTTTTGATTCAAAAGTTATAAACACTCTTTTTGGGAAATCTGAGAAGAAACTTTATGGAACCCATTGAGGCCTATGAGGAAAAACCAAATATCTGTACTAAAAAGCCAGAAAAAATTCTTATGTGTGAAACTGCTTTCTGATGTGTGGATTCACCTTAAGGAGACAAACTTTTCCCTTGATTCAGCAGGTTGGAAACATTGCTTTTGTAGGATCTTTGAAGGGAAATTTAGGTGTCCATTTAGGTCTGTGGAACAAAACAGATTATCCCCATTTAAAACCTAGAAATAAGCTACCTCTGCGACTGCTTTGTAATGTGTTGATTCATCTCACATAGCTAAACATTTATTTGATTCACTAGGTTGGAAACCCTCTTTTTGTAGAATCTGCAAAGGGACATTTGGGAGCCCATTGGAGCCAATGGGGAAAAACGAAACATCACCAGATAAAAATAAGAAATAAGGTATTAGTGAAACTGCTTTGTAATGTGTAGACTCATCTCACTGAGTTAAACCTTTCTATTGATTCATAAGTTGGAAACACTATTTTTGGAGAAACTATGAATGGATATTCAAGAGCCCATTGAGGTCTATGATATAAATCCGAATATCCTTAGATAAAACTAGAAAGAAGGTATCTGTGAAAATGCTTTGTGATGTGTGGATTTATTTCAAAGAGGTAAACCTTTCTGATTATTCAGCAGTTGTGAGCACTCTTTTTGGAGAATCTGAGAAGAAACATTAGGGAGGCCTATGGGAAAAACCAAATATCCTTAGATAAAAACTAGAAATAATCTTTGTGTGAAACTGCTTTGGCATGTGTGTATTCATCGTAAGGAGATAAACTTTTCTCTTGATTTGGCTGCTTGAAAACACTGCTTTTTGTAGAATCTGAGAAGAGACATATGGCAGCCCATTGAGGCTTTTGGGGAAATACAGAATATGCCCAGATAAAAAGTATGAAGAAGCTATAATGGTTTTGTGGTGTGAATATTCATCACATCATCACCCAGAGTTAAACCTTTCTTTAGATTCAGCAGGTTGGAAACACTCCTTTTGCAGCAAGAGAAACTTGGCAGCCCATTAAGGCCTATATAAAAAAAGAATGAATATCCCCATATACAAACTAGAAAGAAGCTATCTGTGAAACTGATTTGTGATGTGTGAATTCTTCACACAGTCTTAAAACTTTCTTTTGATTCCACAGGTTGGAAACACTCTTTTTCTTGAATCTGTGACATGACATTTAAGAACCCATTGAGGTCTATGGGGAAAATCAGAATATCCCTCGAATAAAACCAGAAAGAAGATATCTGTGAATCTGCATTGTGATTTTTGGATTCAACTCATAGACTAAAACCTCTCCTTTTATACAGGAAACACTGTTGTTTAGGATGTTTATCAAGACAATACACACACCACTGAATGTAGACCCTTATCAGTGGTTCTTCTTTTGACCTTTGCGCTGTGATCTTTGTTGAATTCTTATCAGTGGTTCTGCTTTCGCTCTTTGTCCTGTTCCCTCAAAAGCATATCATCTTTGTTAGACGCTTCTCAGTGGTACTGCTTTTGGCTCTTTGAAGCATGTGATCTTTGCACCTACTCTCTGTTCTTACACCACCTCCCCTTTTGAAACCCTTGATAAAAACTTGCTGGTCTGAGACTCAGGCAGGCATCATGGTCCTACTGATATTTGATGTCATCCATCGTGGCCCAGCTATAAAATTCCTCTCTTTGTACTGTCTCTCTTTACACTTATGGAAAGTAGAAAGAACGTACATTGAAATATTGGGGGTGGGTTCCCCCAGTAGAAACACTCATTTTGGAGAATCTTCTAATGGACATTTGGGAGCTGATTGAAGACCAGTAAAGGGATAATTGGGAGTACATTGAGGCCTATAGGGGAACTAAACATCCAGAGATAAAAACTAGAAAGAAACTATTGTGAAACTGCTTTGGGATGGCTGGATTCATCTCACAGAGTAAAACCTTTCTTTTGAATCATCAGATTAGAAAGACTCTAACTTGAGAATCTGTGAAGGGACATTTGAGAGCCCATTGAGACCTATCAGAAAAAAACTGAATATTCCCAGATTAAAACTAGAAAGAAGTTTTCTGTGAAACTAATTTATAATGTGTGGGTTGATCCCACAGAGTTAAACTTTCTTTAGATCCAGCAGGTTGGGAACACTCTTTATGGTGAACCTGTGAAGGAACATTTGGGAAACCATTGAGGAATTTGGGGAAAAACAGACTATCCCCAGATAAAAACTAGAAAAAAGCTATATGTGAAACTGCCTTCTGATGTGTCTATTCATCTCACAGTGTTAAACCTTTCTTTTGATTCAGCAGGTTGAAAACACTCTAATTGGAGAATCTGCAAAGAGACATTTGGGGACTCATTGAGGCCTACGGGGAAAACCAGAATGTCTCCAGATAAAAACTAGAAAGAAGATAACTGTGAAACTGTTTTGTGATGAGTGGATTCACTTTACAGAATTAAACCTTTCTTTTCATTCAACAGGTTGAAAATACTCTTTTGGTAAAATACATGAACAGACATTTGAGAGCCCATTAGGGATTATGGTGAAAAACCAAATATACCCATATAAAAATTAAAAAGAATCTTTCTGTTACTCTGCTTTGTGATGTGTGGATTCATCTCACAGAGTTAAACTGCTCCTTTGATTCAGCAGTTTGGAAACACTCTAACTGGAGAAAATGTGAAGGGACCTCTGGGAGCCCATTGACACTGATGGGAAAAAAGAAGGCTTTCCGAATAAAAACTAGAAAGAAGTTATCTGTGAAACTGCTTTGTGATGTGTGGTTTGATCCCACAGAGTTAAAAAATTTCTTTTGATTCAGCAGATTGGAGACATTTTTTGTAGAATCTGTAAAAGGACATTTGGGAGCCCACTGAGGCCTATGAAGAAAAACTGAACATCTGCAGAGAAAAACTAGAAAGAAGCTAACAGTAAAACTGTTTTGTGATGTGTGGATTCATCTCACAGAGTTAAACTTTTCTTTTGACTCAGCAGGTTTGAAACTCATTAACTGGAGAATCTGCAAACTGGTATTTGGAAGCCTATTGAGATGTAGAAAAATACCCCTGAATATCTCCAGATAAAACCAGAAAGAAGCTATCTGTGAAACTGCTTTCTGTTGTGTGGATTCATATCAAAGAGTTAAACATTTCTTTTGATCCAGCAGGTTGTAAGCACTGTTTTTGGAGAATCTGCCAAGGGATATTTGAGAAACTTTTGAGGCCTGTAATGAAAAACCAAATATCCCCAGATAAAATCTAGAAGGAAGCTATCTGTAAAATTTCTTTGTGCTTTGTTGGTTAATCTCACAGAGTTAAATCTTTCTTTTGATTCATCAGGATGGAAACACTCTTTTTACAGAATCGGTGAAGGGACATTTGGGAGCCAACTGGGGCGTAAGTAGAAAATCCAAATATCCTAAGATGAAAACTGGAAAGAAGCTATCTGTGAAACTGCTTTGTGATGTGTATATTCACTTAACAGAGTTAAGCCTATCTTTTGATAAAGCAGGCTGAAAATACTCTTTTCAGAGAATCTGCAAAGGGACATTTTGGAGCCCATTGAGGACTCAGGAGAAAAACTGAACATATCCAAATAAAAACTAAAAAGAATCTATATATGTAACTGCTTTGTGATGTGTGGGTTCATCTCACAAAGTTAAACGTTTCTTTTGATTCAGAAGGTTGGAAACATTCTTTTTGGATAATATGAGAAGGGACATTTGGGAGTTCACTGAAGCCTATGGGAAAAACTGCATATCCCCTGATAAAAACTAGAAAGTAGTATGTGTGAAACTGCTTTGTCATGTGTAGATTCATCTGAAAGAGGTAAAACTTTCTTTTGAATCAGCAGGTTGGAAACACTCTTTTTAGAGATTCTTAAAATAAATATTAGGGAGCACATTGAGGCCTATGGGAAGAACAGTGTATCCCCACTTGAAAAGTAGAAAGAAGCTATCCGTGAAACTGCTTTGTTATGTGTTGATTAATCTCACAAAGTTAAAGCTTTTTGCTTCACCAGGTTGAAAATACTTTAATTGGAGAATTTATAAAGTGACATTTTGCAGTCAATTGTGGCCTGTGAAGGAAACCTGAATATCCCCAGATAAAAACTAGAAAAAAGCTATCTGTGGAACTGTGTTGTGATGTGTGACTTCATCTTACTGAGTTAAAACTTTCTTTTATGGAGAAGGCTGGAAACGCTCTTTTTGGAGAAAATACAAAGGGATATTTGGTACCCCTTTGATGCCTATTGGGAAAAAACCAATATCCCCTGATGAATAGTAGAAAGAAACTATTTGTGAAACTGTTTTGTGATGTGTGGATTCATCTCACAGAGTCAAATATTACTTTATTCACGGGTTTTTATACACTCTTTTTGGAAAATCTGTGAAGGAACATTTGGGAGCCCTTTGAGGCCTATGGGGAAACATAAAATATCCCGAGTTAAAAACTAGAGAGAATCTTTCTGTTAACTGCTTTGTAATGTGTGGATTCATCTCACAGACTTAAAACTTTCTTTTGATTCATCAGGCTGTAAACACCCTTTTTGGAGACTCTGTGAAGGGACATTTAGGAGTCCATTGCAGCCTATGGGAAAAAACCAGAACATTGCCAGATAAAAATTAGAACAAAGCTATCTGTGAAACTACTTTATGACGTGTGGATTCAACTTACAGATTTAAACTTTTCTACTAATTCAGTGGGTTAGAAACACTCTTTTTTAGAATCTGCAAAGAAACATTTAGGAGCCTGTTGTGGCCTATGGTGAAGAGTCGAAGATCTTCAGATAAAAAGTAGAAAGAAGCTATGAGTGAAAATGCTTCTGTTTGGATTTTTCTCACAGAGTTAAAACTTTCTTTTGATCCAGCAGATTGGAAACACTCTTTTTGGAGAATCTGTGAAGGGATATTTCGAAGCTCATTGAGGCCTATGAGGAAAAAGATAATATTCCCTGATGAAATTTAGAAAGACGATATATCAAACTGCTTTGCAATGGGTGAATTTATTTCACAGAGTAAAATTTTTCTTTTGATTTAGCACGTTGGAAACACTCTTTCTGTATTGTATGTGAAGGGACATTTGGGAGTCCGTTGAGGAATATGGGGAAAACCTGAGTATCCCCATATAAAAACTAGAAAGAATCTTTATGTTAAACTGTGTTGTGGTGTGTGGATTTATCTCACAGAGATAAACCTTTCTTTTATTAAGCAGTTTGGAAACTCTCTTTTTGGAGAATCTGCAAAGGGAAATTTGGGAGACCTTTGAGGCCTATGTGGATAAACCAAATATCCATAGAAAAAATTAGAAAGAAGCTATCTGTTAAATGACTTTGTGACATGTAGATTCATCTTTCTCTTTCAGTAGGTTGTTAAAACTCTTTTTCTAGTATCTACAAAGCACTATTTTAGAGTCAACTGAGGCCTATGGAGAAAAACAGAATATACATCCCCCCCCCCAAAAAAAAAACTAGAAAGAAACTATGAAATTGATTTGTGATGTGTCGATTAACCTCAAGGAGCTAAATCTTTCTTTTGATTCAGCAGATTGGAAACACTCTTTGTGGAGAATCTTTGAAGGGACCTTTCAGAGCCCATTGAAACATATGGGAAAGAACAGAATATTTTAAGATAAAAACTAGAAAGAAGATACCTGTGAAACCTCTTCATGATGTGTGGATTCATCTCTCAATGTTAAACCTTTCTTTAGCAAGTTGGGAACACTCTTTTTGTAGAATATGGGAA
>NW_022319589.1:0-6647 GCF_002776525.5 Piliocolobus tephrosceles
TTCCCATATTCTACAAAAAGAGTGTTCCCAACTTGCTAAAGAAAGGTTTAACATTGAGAGATGAATCCACACATCATGAAGAGGTTTCACAGGTATCTTCTTTCTAGTTTTTATCTTAAAATATTCTGTTCTTTCCCATATGTTTCAATGGGCTCTGAAAGGTCCCTTCAAAGATTCTCCACAAAGAGTGTTTCCAATCTGCTGAATCAAAAGAAAGATTTAGCTCCTTGAGGTTAATCGACACATCACAAATCAATTTCATAGTTTCTTTCTAGTTTTTTTTTTGGGGGGGGGGATGTATATTCTGTTTTTCTCCATAGGCCTCAGTTGACTCTAAAATAGTGCTTTGTAGATACTAGAAAAAGAGTTTTAACAACCTACTGAAAGAGAAAGATGAATCTACATGTCACAAAGTCATTTAACAGATAGCTTCTTTCTAATTTTTTCTATGGATATTTGGTTTATCCACATAGGCCTCAAAGGTCTCCCAAATTTCCCTTTGCAGATTCTCCAAAAAGAGAGTTTCCAAACTGCTTAATAAAAGAAAGGTTTATCTCTGTGAGATAAATCCACACACCACAACACAGTTTAACATAAAGATTCTTTCTAGTTTTTATATGGGGATACTCAGGTTTTCCCCATATTCCTCAACGGACTCCCAAATGTCCCTTCACATACAATACAGAAAGAGTGTTTCCAACGTGCTAAATCAAAAGAAAAATTTTACTCTGTGAAATAAATTCACCCATTGCAAAGCAGTTTGATATATCGTCTTTCTAAATTTCATCAGGGAATATTATCTTTTTCCTCATAGGCCTCAATGAGCTTCGAAATATCCCTTCACAGATTCTCCAAAAAGAGTGTTTCCAATCTGCTGGATCAAAAGAAAGTTTTAACTCTGTGAGAAAAATCCAAACAGAAGCATTTTCACTCATAGCTTCTTTCTACTTTTTATCTGAAGATCTTCGACTCTTCACCATAGGCCACAACAGGCTCCTAAATGTTTCTTTGCAGATTCTAAAAAAGAGTGTTTCTAACCCACTGAATTAGTAGAAAAGTTTAAATCTGTAAGTTGAATCCACACGTCATAAAGTAGTTTCACAGATAGCTTTGTTCTAATTTTTATCTGGCAATGTTCTGGTTTTTTCCCATAGGCTGCAATGGACTCCTAAATGTCCCTTCACAGAGTCTCCAAAAAGGGTGTTTACAGCCTGATGAATCAAAAGAAAGTTTTAAGTCTGTGAGATGAATCCACACATTACAAAGCAGTTAACAGAAAGATTCTCTCTAGTTTTTAACTCGGGATATTTTATGTTTCCCCATAGGCCTCAAAGGGCTCCCAAATGTTCCTTCACAGATTTTCCAAAAAGAGTGTATAAAAACCCGTGAATAAAGTAATATTTGACTCTGTGAGATGAATCCACACATCACAAAACAGTTTCACAAATAGTTTCTTTCTACTATTCATCAGGGGATATTGGTTTTTTCCCAATAGGCATCAAAGGGGTACCAAATATCCCTTTGTATTTTCTCCAAAAAGAGCGTTTCCAGCCTTCTCCATAAAAGAAAGTTTTAACTCAGTAAGATGAAGTCACACATCACAACACAGTTCCACAGATAGCTTTTTTCTAGTTTTTATCTGGGGATATTCAGGTTTCCTTCACAGGCCACAATTGACTGCAAAATGTCACTTTATAAATTCTCCAATTAAAGTATTTTCAACCTGGTGAAGCAAAAAGCTTTAACTTTGTGAGATTAATCAACACATAACAAAGCAGTTTCACGGATAGCTTCTTTCTACTTTTCAAGTGGGGATACACTGTTCTTCCCATAGGCCTCAATGTGCTCCCTAATATTTATTTTAAGAATCTCTAAAAAGAGTGTTTCCAACCTGCTGATTCAAAAGAAAGTTTTACCTCTTTCAGATGAATCTACACATGACAAAGCAGTTTCACACATACTACTTTCTAGTTTTTATCAGGGGATATGCAGTTTTTCCCATAGGCTTCAGTGAACTCCCAAATGTCCCTTCTCATATTATCCAAAAAGAATGTTTCCAACCTTCTGAATCAAAAGAAACGTTTAACTTTGTGAGATGAACCCACACATCACAAAGCAGTTACATATATAGATTCTTTTTAGTTTTTATTTGGATATGTTCAGTTTTTCTCCTGAGTCCTCAATGGGCTCCAAAATGTCCCTTTGCAGATTCTCTGAAAAGAGTATTTTCAGCCTGCTTTATCAAAAGATAGGCTTAACTCTGTTAAGTGAATATACACATCACAAAGCAGTTTCACAGATAGCTTCTTTCCAGTTTTCATCTTAGGATATTTGGATTTTCTACTTACGCCCCAGTTGGCTCCCAAATGTCCCTTCACCGATTCTGTAAAAAGAGTGTTTCCATCCTGATGAATCAAAAGAAAGATTTAACTCTGTGAGATTAACCAACAAAGCACAAAGAAATTTTACAGATAGCTTCCTTCTAGATTTTATCTGGGGATATTTGGTTTTTCATTACAGGCCTCAAAAGTTTCTCAAATATCCCTTGGCAGATTCTCCAAAAACAGTGCTTACAACCTGCTGGATCAAAAGAAATGTTTAACTCTTTGATATGAATCCACACAACAGAAAGCAGTTTCACAGATAGCTTCTTTCTGGTTTTATCTGGAGATATTCAGGGGTATTTTTCTACATCTCAATAGGCTTCCAAATACCAGTTTGCAGATTCTCCAGTTAATGAGTTTCAAACCTGCTGAGTCAAAAGAAAAGTTTAACTCTGTGAGATGAATCCACACATCACAAAACAGTTTTACTGTTAGCTTCTTTCTAGTTTTTCTCTGCAGATGTTCAGTTTTTCTTCATAGGCCTCAGTGGGCTCCCAAATGTCCTTTTACAGATTCTACAAAAAATGTCTCCAATCTGCTGAATCAAAAGAAATTTTTTAACTCTGTGGGATCAAACCACACATCACAAAGCAGTTTCACAGATAACTTCTTTCTAGTTTTTATTCGGAAAGCCTTCTTTTTTCCCATCAGTGTCAATGGGCTCCCAGAGGTCCCTTCACATTTTCTCCAGTTAGAGTGTTTCCAAACTGCTGAATCAAAGGAGCAGTTTAACTCTGTGAGATGAATCCACACATCACAAAGCAGAGTAACAGAAAGATTCTTTTTAATTTTTATATGGGTATATTTGGTTTTTCACCATAATCCCTAATGGGCTCTCAAATGTCTGTTCATGTATTTTACCAAAAGAGTATTTTCAACCTGTTGAATGAAAAGAAAGGTTTAATTCTGTAAAGTGAATCCACTCATCACAAAACAGTTTCACAGTTATCTTCTTTCTAGTTTTTATCTGGAGACATTCTGGTTTTCCCCGTAGGCCTCAATGAGTCCCCAAATGTCTCTTTGCAGATTCTCCAATTAGAGTGTTTTCAACCTGCTGAATCAAAAGAAAGGTTTAACACTGTGAGATGAATAGACACATCAGAAGGCAGTTTCACATATAGCTTTTTTCTAGTTTTTATCTGGGGATAGTCTGTTTTTCCCCAAATTCCTCAATGGTTTCCCAAATGTTCCTTCACAGGTTCACCATAAAGAGTGTTCCCAACCTGCTGGATCTAAAGAAAGTTTAACTCTGTGGGATCAACCCACACATTATAAATTAGTTTCACAGAAAACTTCTTTCTAGTTTTAATCTGGGAATATTCAGTTTTTTTCTGATAGGTCTCAATGGGCTCTCAAATGTCCCTTCACAGATTCTCAAGTTAGAGTCTTTCTAATCTGATGATTCAAAAGAAAGGTTTTACTCTGTGAGATGAATCCAGCCATCCCAAAGCAGTTTCACAATAGTTTCTTTCTAGTTTTTATCTCTGGATGTTTAGTTCCCCTATAGGCCTCAATGTACTCCCAATTATCCCTTTACTGGTCTTCAATCAGCTCCCAAATGTCCATTAGAAGATTCTCCAAAATGAGTGTTTCTACTGGGGGAACCCACCCCCAATATTTCAATGTACGTTCTTTCTACTTTCCATAAGTGTAAAGAGAGACAGTACAAAGAGAGGAATTTTATAGCTGGGCCACGATGGATGACATCAAATATCAGTAGGACCATGATGCCTGCCTGAGTCTCAGACCAGCAAGTTTTTATCAAGGGTTTCAAAAGGGGAGGTGGTGTAAGAACAGAGAGTAGGTGCAAAGATCACATGCTTCAAAGAGCCAAAAGCAGTACCACTGAGAAGCGTCTAACAAAGATGATATGCTTTTGAGGGAACAGGACAAAGAGCGAAAGCAGAACCACTGATAAGAATTCAACAAAGATCACAGCGCAAAGGTCAAAAGAAGAACCACTGATAAGGGTCTACATTCAGTGGTGTGTGTATTGTCTTGATAAACATCCTAAACAACAGTGTTTCCTGTATAAAAGGAGAGGTTTTAGTCTATGAGTTGAATCCAAAAATCACAATGCAGATTCACAGATATCTTCTTTCTGGTTTTATTCGAGGGATATTCTGATTTTCCCCATAGACCTCAATGGGTTCTTAAATGTCATGTCACAGATTCAAGAAAAAGAGTGTTTCCAACCTGTGGAATCAAAAGAAAGTTTTAAGACTGTGTGAAGAATTCACACATCACAAATCAGTTTCACAGATAGCTTCTTTCTAGTTTGTATATGGGGATATTCATTCTTTTTTTATATAGGCCTTAATGGGCTGCCAAGTTTCTCTTGCTGCAAAAGGAGTGTTTCCAACCTGCTGAATCTAAAGAAAGGTTTAACTCTGGGTGATGATGTGATGAATATTCACACCACAAAACCATTATAGCTTCTTCATACTTTTTATCTGGGCATATTCTGTATTTCCCCAAAAGCCTCAATGGGCTGCCATATGTCTCTTCTCAGATTCTACAAAAAGCAGTGTTTTCAAGCAGCCAAATCAAGAGAAAAGTTTATCTCCTTACGATGAATACACACATGCCAAAGCAGTTTCACACAAAGATTATTTCTAGTTTTTATCTAAGGATATTTGGTTTTTCCCATAGGCCTCCCTAATGTTTCTTCTCAGATTCTCCAAAAAGAGTGCTCACAACTGCTGAATAATCAGAAAGGTTTACCTCTTTGAAATAAATCCACACATCACAAAGCATTTTCACAGATACCTTCTTTCTAGTTTTATCTAAGGATATTCGGATTTATATCATAGACCTCAATGGGCTCTTGAATATCCATTCATAGTTTCTCCAAAAATAGTGTTTCCAACTTATGAATCAATAGAAAGGTTTAACTCAGTGAGATGAGTCTACACATTACAAAGCAGTTTCACTAATACCTTATTTCTTATTTTTATCTGGTGATGTTTCGTTTTTCCCCATTGGCTCCAATGGGCTCCCAAATGTCCCTTTGCAGATTCTACAAAAAGAGGGTTTCCAACCTAGTGAATCAAATAAATGTTTAGCTATGTGAGATGAATCAACACATTACAAAGCAGTCGCAGAGGTAGCTTATTTCTAGGTTTTAAATGGGGATAATCTGTTTTGTTCCACAGACCTAAATGGACACCTAAATTTCCCTTCAAAGATCCTACAAAAGCAATGTTTCCAACCTGCTGAATCAAGGGAAAAGTTTGTCTCCTTAAGGTGAATCCACACATCAGAAAGCAGTTTCACACATAAGAATTTTTTCTGGCTTTTTAGTACAGATATTTGGTTTTTCCTCATAGGCCTCAATGGGTTCCATAAAGTTTCTTCTCAGATTTCCCAAAAAGAGTGTTTATAACTTTTGAATCAAAAGAAAGGTTTGCCTCTGTGAGAGGAGTCCACACATCACAAAGCAGTCTCACAGACAGCTTCTTTCTACTTTTTATCTAGAGATATTCAGTTTTCCTTTTTGACAGCAATGGGTTCCCAAATGTCTCTTTGAAGACTCTCCAAAAACAGTGTTTCCATCCGGATGAATCAATAGAAAGGTTTAACTCAGTGAAATGAATTCACACATAGCAAAGCAGTTTCATAGATAACTTCTTTCCAATTTTCATTTGGGGATATTCGGTTTTTCACCATTGGCTTCAATGGGCTCCCAAATGTCCTTTGGCAGATTCTACCAAAAGAGTGTTTCCAACATGCTGAATCAAAAGAAAGGTTTAACTGTGTGAGATAATCCACACATCACAAAGCAGTTAACAGATACCTTCTTTCTAGTTTTTATCTGGAGATATTCGGTTTTTCCCCAGTCCTCAAAGGGCTCCCAAATGTCTCTTTGCATATCCTACAAAAACAGTGTTTCCAACCTGCTGAATCAAAAGACAGTTTTAACTCTTGAGATGAATCCACACATCACAAAGCAGTTTCACAGATAACTTCTTTCTAGTTTTTATATGGAAATATTCAGTTTTGCTTCCAGTTCTCAATGGACTCCAGAATGTCTTCACAGATTCTCCAGAAAGAGTGTTTCCAACCTGCTGAAACAAAAAAAAACTGTTAGCTCTGTAAGATTAATCCACACATCACAAAGCAGTTTCATGGATAGATTATTTTAATAGTTTTTTTCTGGGGATATTATGTTTTTTTCTTATAGGCCTCAAAAAGTTCTTGAATGTTCCTTCACAAGTTCTTTGAAAAGAGTGTTTCCAACCTGCTAAATCAAAAGAAAGCTTT
>NW_022319590.1:0-1284 GCF_002776525.5 Piliocolobus tephrosceles
ATTTAACTTTTAAAGTGGCTTTATTTTATAAATAATATTTGAATAGTAAGTGATATTTTCACTTTGCCTTCTGTAGATTTAAGAATAAAATCTATTTTTAAAAACTGTTTTGTTATATTAATCAAAAGTGTCATTTTAAACATACATTTTTTCCATATTAATTGAGGAACCTTGTAAAACCTATGATGATTCATAATAACAAAAGTAATTATGAGCATTTTGGGTGTCAACTTGAGGGGTTGATTGGCAAATAGCAATAAGTGGCAACCTCAAAAAGGTGACAAATTTAGAAAATAAAAACTCATTTTTCACTAAAATTAATTTCATAAACATATCTTTTTAAGATACACAAATGCCAGAAGAATAACTAGATAAGCATCAAATGTTACTGATTTACTGCAGTGCATCAACAATTCTCTAGAAATTAAACTTAGTGTGGGGTGTAGCTGAAAGTACAACTCTTGCTGACAAGCATATTGCTAATTCTGAGACATTTAATTCTCAGCTGCCCTGGGGGAAAGCAGAGGCAGGGAAAGTGTCACTGCTGAACTAGGAGGCAGAAAAACAGCTGAAGAGACTTGATCACAAATTGTGTGCTACCAATTTTGAAAAACCCTAATAATACTACAGGAAAATTTTTCATTTCTATTTTGTTTACTTTTTTCTGACCATCCCAACCAAGAAGACATCAATTAGTAGACACCCGTCTTTACTAAAGGCTTGAAAGTTTTATTTTTACTCATTATGTCCATATATATTACAGTGAAGAGATTGCAAGTCATAGCTATTAACTGTGTCAAATATTAAATTTGGAGGGATATTTCCAAGTGGGAAATTGAAATGTGAAGGAATGCATTCTTTTCTGTGTACACTAATTAAAAGCAATTGGACTTCTTTCTGATATTATCCTCCCTCAGTGCATAAAATGTAGACAGAACATTTAAAATGTTTTAATTAATTTATTTAATATTCACAGACATAATGATTTTGTGCTTTTAACTTTTCTGGAGAATTCTATGCCTTCATTGATCACAATTTTTTGACCTGAGTTTAGGCTGGTGGCCTAAAAATAGGCACACTTGCCCCACTACTGCCACTGCCAGGGCCCAAAAACTGGTTCACTGGTGTCCAAGTCCCCAGCTAAACTTCAGCACAATTTCAACTAGTATCTGCACCCTAAGCCAGTGAGGAAATGACAGAAACCACTGACCCTATGTACTGCCAAAGAAGTCATAAAAAGATCACACTACCACGGGCACACAAAATCAAAGCCAGAGTAATTTC
>NW_022319591.1:0-1284 GCF_002776525.5 Piliocolobus tephrosceles
GAAATTACTCTGGCTTTGATTTTGTGTGCCCGTGGTAGTGTGATCTTTTTATGACTTCTTTGGCAGTACATAGGGTCAGTGGTTTCTGTCATTTCCTCACTGGCTTAGGGTGCAGATACTAGTTGAAATTGTGCTGAAGTTTAGCTGGGGACTTGGACACCAGTGAACCAGTTTTTGGGCCCTGGCAGTGGCAGTAGTGGGGCAAGTGTGCCTATTTTTAGGCCACCAGCCTAAACTCAGGTCAAAAAATTGTGATCAATGAAGGCATAGAATTCTCCAGAAAAGTTAAAAGCACAAAATCATTATGTCTGTGAATATTAAATAAATTAATTAAAACATTTTAAATGTTCTGTCTACATTTTATGCACTGAGGGAGGATAATATCAGAAAGAAGTCCAATTGCTTTTAATTAGTGTACACAGAAAAGAATGCATTCCTTCACATTTCAATTTCCCACTTGGAAATATCCCTCCAAATTTAATATTTGACACAGTTAATAGCTATGACTTGCAATCTCTTCACTGTAATATATATGGACATAATGAGTAAAAATAAAACTTTCAAGCCTTTAGTAAAGACGGGTGTCTACTAATTGATGTCTTCTTGGTTGGGATGGTCAGAAAAAAGTAAACAAAATAGAAATGAAAAATTTTCCTGTAGTATTATTAGGGTTTTTCAAAATTGGTAGCACACAATTTGTGATCAAGTCTCTTCAGCTGTTTTTCTGCCTCCTAGTTCAGCAGTGACACTTTCCCTGCCTCTGCTTTCCCCCAGGGCAGCTGAGAATTAAATGTCTCAGAATTAGCAATATGCTTGTCAGCAAGAGTTGTACTTTCAGCTACACCCCACACTAAGTTTAATTTCTAGAGAATTGTTGATGCACTGCAGTAAATCAGTAACATTTGATGCTTATCTAGTTATTCTTCTGGCATTTGTGTATCTTAAAAAGATATGTTTATGAAATTAATTTTAGTGAAAAATGAGTTTTTATTTTCTAAATTTGTCACCTTTTTGAGGTTGCCACTTATTGCTATTTGCCAATCAACCCCTCAAGTTGACACCCAAAATGCTCATAATTACTTTTGTTATTATGAATCATCATAGGTTTTACAAGGTTCCTCAATTAATATGGAAAAAATGTATGTTTAAAATGACACTTTTGATTAATATAACAAAACAGTTTTTAAAAATAGATTTTATTCTTAAATCTACAGAAGGCAAAGTGAAAATATCACTTACTATTCAAATATTATTTATAAAATAAAGCCACTTTAAAAGTTAAAT
>NW_022319592.1:0-1291 GCF_002776525.5 Piliocolobus tephrosceles
TCACAAGATTTAACTTTTAAAGTGGCTTTATTTTATAAATAATATTTCAATAGTAAGTGATATTTTCACTTTGCCTTCTGTAGATTTAAGAATAAAATATATTTTTAAAAACTGTTTTGTTATATTAATCAAAAGTGTCATTTTAAACATACATTTCTTCCATATTAATTGAGGAACCTTGTAAAACCTATGATGATTCATAATAACAAAAGTAATTATGAGCATTTTGGGTGTCAACTTGAGGGGTTGATTGGCAAATAGCAATAAGTGGCAACCTCAAAAAGGTGACAAATTTAGAAAATAAAAACTCATTTTTCACTAAAATTAATTTCATAAACATATCTTTTTAAGATACACAAATGCCAGAAGAATAACTAGATAAGCATCAAATGTTACTGATTTACTGCAGTGCATCAACAATTCTCTAGAAATTAAACTTAGTGTGGGGTGTAGCTGAAAGTACAACTCTTGCTGACAAGCGTATTGCTAATTCTGAGACATTTAATTCTCAGCTGCCCTGGGGGAAAGCAGAGGCAGGGAAAGTGTCACTGCTGAACTAGGAGGCAGAAAAACAGCTGAAGAGACTTGATCACAAATTGTGTGCTACCAATTTTGAAAAACCCTAATAATACTACAGGAAAATTTTTCATTTCTATATTGTTTACTTTTTTCTGACCATCCCAACCAAGAAGACATCAATTAGTAGACACCCGTCTTTACTAAAGGCTTGAAAGTTTTATTTTTACTCATTATGACCATATATATTACAGTGAAGAGATTGCAAGTCATAGCTATTAACTGTGTCAAATATTAAATTTGGAGGGATATTTCCAAGTGGGAAATTGAAATGTGAAGGAATGCATTCTTTTCTGTGTACACTAATTAAAAGCAATTGGACTTCTTTCTGATATTATCCTCCCTCAGTGCATAAAATGTAGACAGAACATTTAAAATGTTTTAATTAATTTATTTAATATTCACAGACATAATGATTTTGTGCTTTTAACTTTTCTGGAGAATTCTATGCCTTCATTGATCACAATTTTTTGACCTGAGTTTAGGCTGCTGGCCTAAAAATAGACACACTTGCCCCACTACTGCCACTGCCAGGGCCCAAAAACTGGTTCACTGGTGTCCAAGTCCCCAGCTAAACTTCAGCACAATTTCAACTAGTATCTGCACCCTAAGCCAGTGAGGAAATGACAGAAACCACTGACCCTATGTACTGCCAAAGAAGTCATAACAAGATCACACTACCACGGGCACACAAAATCAAAGCCAGAGTAATTTC
>NW_022319593.1:0-1291 GCF_002776525.5 Piliocolobus tephrosceles
GAAATTACTCTGGCTTTGATTTTGTGTGCCCGTGGTAGTGTGATCTTGTTATGACTTCTTTGGCAGTACATAGGGTCAGTGGTTTCTGTCATTTCCTCACTGGCTTAGGGTGCAGATACTAGTTGAAATTGTGCTGAAGTTTAGCTGGGGACTTGGACACCAGTGAACCAGTTTTTGGGCCCTGGCAGTGGCAGTAGTGGGGCAAGTGTGTCTATTTTTAGGCCAGCAGCCTAAACTCAGGTCAAAAAATTGTGATCAATGAAGGCATAGAATTCTCCAGAAAAGTTAAAAGCACAAAATCATTATGTCTGTGAATATTAAATAAATTAATTAAAACATTTTAAATGTTCTGTCTACATTTTATGCACTGAGGGAGGATAATATCAGAAAGAAGTCCAATTGCTTTTAATTAGTGTACACAGAAAAGAATGCATTCCTTCACATTTCAATTTCCCACTTGGAAATATCCCTCCAAATTTAATATTTGACACAGTTAATAGCTATGACTTGCAATCTCTTCACTGTAATATATATGGTCATAATGAGTAAAAATAAAACTTTCAAGCCTTTAGTAAAGACGGGTGTCTACTAATTGATGTCTTCTTGGTTGGGATGGTCAGAAAAAAGTAAACAATATAGAAATGAAAAATTTTCCTGTAGTATTATTAGGGTTTTTCAAAATTGGTAGCACACAATTTGTGATCAAGTCTCTTCAGCTGTTTTTCTGCCTCCTAGTTCAGCAGTGACACTTTCCCTGCCTCTGCTTTCCCCCAGGGCAGCTGAGAATTAAATGTCTCAGAATTAGCAATACGCTTGTCAGCAAGAGTTGTACTTTCAGCTACACCCCACACTAAGTTTAATTTCTAGAGAATTGTTGATGCACTGCAGTAAATCAGTAACATTTGATGCTTATCTAGTTATTCTTCTGGCATTTGTGTATCTTAAAAAGATATGTTTATGAAATTAATTTTAGTGAAAAATGAGTTTTTATTTTCTAAATTTGTCACCTTTTTGAGGTTGCCACTTATTGCTATTTGCCAATCAACCCCTCAAGTTGACACCCAAAATGCTCATAATTACTTTTGTTATTATGAATCATCATAGGTTTTACAAGGTTCCTCAATTAATATGGAAGAAATGTATGTTTAAAATGACACTTTTGATTAATATAACAAAACAGTTTTTAAAAATATATTTTATTCTTAAATCTACAGAAGGCAAAGTGAAAATATCACTTACTATTGAAATATTATTTATAAAATAAAGCCACTTTAAAAGTTAAATCTTGTGA
>NW_022319594.1:0-6534 GCF_002776525.5 Piliocolobus tephrosceles
AACCTACAAAGAACTCAAACAAATTTACAAGAAAAAAACAAACAACCTCATCAAAAAGTGGGTAAAGTATATGAACAGACATTTCTCAAAAGAAGACATTCATACAGCCAACAGACACATGAAAAAAGGCTCATCATCACTGGCCATCAGAGAAATGCAAATCAAAACCACAATGAGATACCATCTCACACCTGTTAGAATGGCAATCATTAAAAAGTCAGGAAACAACAGGTGCTGGAGAGGATGGGGAGAAATAGGAACACTTTTACACTGTTGGTGGGATTGTAAACTAGTTCAACCATTATGGAAAACAGGATGGCGATTCCTCAAGGATCTAGAACTAGAAGTAACATATGACCCAGCCATCCCATTACTGGGTATAGACCCAAAGGGTTATAAATCATGCTACTATAAAGACACATGCACACGTATGTTTATTGCAGCACTATTCACAATAGTAAAAGACTTGGAATCAACCCAAATGTCCATCTGTGACAGACTGGATTAAGAAAATGTGGCACATATACACCATGGAATACTATGCAGCCATAAAAAATGATGAGTTCGTGCCCTTTGCAGAGACATGGATGCAGCTGGAAACCATCATTCTCAGCAAACTATCGCAAGAACAGAAAACCAAACACCGCATGTTCTCACTCATAGGTGAGAACTGAACAATGAGATCACTTGGACTTGGGAAGCAGAACATCACACACCAGGGCCTGTCATGGGGAAGGGGGAGGGGGGAGGGATTGCATTGGGAGTTACACCTGATGTAAATGATGAGTTGATGGGTGCTCACGAGTTGATGGGTGCAGCACACCAACATGGCACAAGTATACATATGTAACAAACCTGCACGTTATGCACATGTACCCTAGAACTTAAAGTATAATAATAATAAAAAAAAGGGGGGTGCAGAGCAAGATGGCCAAATAGGAACAGCTTCAGTCTCCAACTCCCGGCGCGAGCTGAAAGAAGCACAGTCACCATTTAGGGCTTTAGGGCAGGGAATCACATTATAGGAATAGCTTAGTTTCCTCTCTTGGGACTGGTTGTTTTCACTTTGCACATTTTCATTCTGTCTCATGATCCTAAATATAATCTATAGGCCAATGACTCCAAAATATGTATTGCCTGCTTTGATCCTGTCCTGAGATTGTATACTCTTGTTTCCAACTGCTCAACATCCTTACATGGCTGCAAGTGCACGCTGAATAAAACCCCAACTTCTCAGCTTCTTACAAAGCCCTCCCTGATCTGACCTCATCTTGTTCTTCTCTCCTCTCTCTCTCTCTCTCAGCCACTATATTTTAGCACGACTCGCCTTCTTCGTCTCACTTTACTGAGTGCCAAGTGTATCAGCCATTGCTTCTGCCTTCAGAATGTTCTCCCACCTGATATTTTAGAGCTGGCATCTTCTGCCTGTTCAAATCTCAGCTCAAATAGCACCTCCTTTAAGAGATCTTCCCTGACCAACCAATTTAAATCATCTGAGCTCGGCCGAATAGGAAGAGCTCCAGTCTCCAACTCCCAGTGCCAGCAACACAGAAGACTGGTGATTTCTGCATTTTCAACTGAGGTATTGGGGTCATCTCACTAGGGAGTGCCGGACAATCGGTGCTGGTCAGCTGCTGCAGCCTGACCGGTGAGAGCTGAAGCAGGGCAAGGCATCGCTTCACCTGGGAAGCACAAGGGGGAAGGGAATCCCTTTTCCTAGCCAAGGGAACTGAGACACACAACACCTGGAAAATCGGGTAACTCCCACCCCAATACTGCGCTTTAAGCAAATGGGCACACCAGGAGATTATATCCCACACCTGGCCGGGAGGGTCCCACGCCCACGGAGCCTCCCTCATTGCTAGCACAGTAGTCTGCGATCTAATCACAAGGCAGCAGCGAGTCTGGGGGAGGGGCGCCCGCCATTGCTGAGGCTTAAGTTGGTAAACAAAGCCGCTGGGAAGCTCTAAGTGGGTGGAGGTCACAGCAGCTCAAGGAAACCTGCCTGTCTCTGTAGACTCCACCTCTGGAGACAGGGCACAGCTAAACAACAACAACAAAACAAACAAAAAAAAAGCAGCAGAAACCTCTGCAGACGCAAATGACTCTGTCTGAAAGCTCTGAAGAGAGCAGTGGATCTCCCAGCATGGAGGCTGAGATCTGAGAAGGGACAGACTGCCTGCTCAAGTGGGTCCCTGACCCCTGAGTAGTCTAACTGGGAGACATCCCCCACTAGGGGCAGACTGACACCCCACACCTCACACGGTGGAGTACACGCCTGAGAGGAAGCTTCCAAAGTAAGAATCAGACAGGTACACTCACTGTTCAGCAATATTCTATTTCTGCAGCCTCTGCTGCTGACACCCAGGCAAACAGGGTCTGGAGGGGACCTCAAGCAATCTCCAACAGACCTACAGCTGAGGGTCCTGACTGTTAGAAGGAAAACTATCAAACAGGAAGGACACCTACACCAAAACCCCATCAGTACGTCACCATCATCAAAGACCAGAGGCAGATAAAACCACAAAGATGGGGAAAAAACAGGGCAGAAAAGCTGGAAATTCAAAAAATAAGAGCGCATCTCCCCCTGCAAAGGAGCACAGCTCATCGCCAGCAATGGATCAAAGGTGGTCAGAGAATGACTTTGACGAGATGAGAAAAGAAGGCTTCAGTCCATCAAACTTCTCAGAACTAAAGGAGGAATTACGTACCCAGAGCAAAGAAACTAAAAATCTTGAAAAAAGAGTGGAAGAATTGATAGCTAGAATAATTAATGTAGAGAAGGTCATAAACGAAATGACAGAGATGAAAACCATGACACGAGAAATACGTGACAAATCCACAAGCTTCAGTAACCGATTTGATCAACTGGAAGAAAGAGTATCAGCGATTGAGGATCAAATGAATGAAAGAAGCGAGAAGAGAAACCAAAAGAAAAAAGAAGAAAAAGAAATGAACAAAGCCTGCAGGAAGTATGGGATTATGTAAAAAGATCAAATCTACATCTGTTTGGGGTGCCTGAAAGTGAGGGGGAAAATGGAACCAAGTTGGAAAACACTCTTCAGGATATCATCCAGGAGAACTTCCCCAACCTAGCAGGGCAGGCCAACATTCAAATTCAGGAAATACAGAGAACGCCGTCAAGATACTCCTCGAGAAGAGCAACTCCAAGACACATAATTGCCAGATTCACCAAAGTTGAAATGAAGAAAAAAATGTTAAGGGCAGCCAGAGAGAAAGGTCGGGTTACCCACAAAGGGAAGCCCATCAGACTAACAGCAGATCTCTCGGCAGAAA
Source organism: Piliocolobus tephrosceles (assembly GCF_002776525.5). NCBI lineage: Eukaryota > Metazoa > Chordata > Mammalia > Primates > Cercopithecidae > Piliocolobus > Piliocolobus tephrosceles. The sequence continues at coordinate 3,298 of NW_022319594.1, forward strand.
CTCTACAAGCCAGAAAAGAGTGGGGGCCAATATTCAACATTCTTAAAGAAAAGAATTTTAAACCCAGAATTTCATATCCAGCCAACCTAAGTTCCATAAGTGAAGGAGAAATAAAATCCTTTACAGATAAGCAAATGCTTAGAGATTTTGTCACCACCAGGCCTGCCTTACAAGAGACCCTGAAGGAAGCCCTAAACATGGAAAGGAACAACCGGTACCAGCCATTGCAAAAACAGGCCAAAATGTAAAGACCATCGAGGCTAGGAAGAAACTGCATCAACTAATGAGCAAAATAACCAGTTAATATCATAATGGCAGGATCAAGTTCACACATAACAATATTAACCTTAAATGTAAATGGACTAAATGCTCCCATTAAAAGACACAGACTGGCAAACTGGATAAAGAGTCAAGACCCATCAGTCTGCTGTCTTCAGGAGAGCCATCTCACATGCAGAGACATACATAGGCTCAAAATAAAGGGATGGAGGAGGATCTACCAAGCAAATGGAGAACAAAAAAAAGCAGGGGTTGCAATCCTAGTCTCTGATAAAACAGACTTTAAACCATCAAAGATCAAAAGAGACAAAGAAGGCCATTACATAATGGTAAAGAGATCAATTCAACAGGAAGAGCTAACTATCCTAAATATATATGCACCCAATACAGGAGCACCCAGATTCATAAAGCAAGTCCTTAGAGACTTACAAAGAGACTTAGACTCCCATAAAACAATAATGGGAGACTTCAACACCCCACTGTCAGCATTAGACAGATCAACGAGACTTAAACTTAACAAGGATATCCAGGAATTGAACTCATCTCTGCAGCAAGCAGACCTAATAGACATCTATGGCACTCTCCACCCAAAATCAACAGAATATACATTCTTCTCAGCACCACATCACACTTATTCCAAAATTGACCACATAATTGGAAGTAAAGCACTCCTCAGCAAATGTACAAGAACAGAAATTATAACAAACAGTATCTCAGACCACAGTGCAATCAAACTAGAACTCAGGACTAAGAAACTCAATCAAAACCGCTCAACTACATGGAAACTAAACAACCTGCTCCTGAATGACTACTGGGCACATAACAAAATGAAGGCAGAAATAAAGATGTTCTTTGAAACCAATGAGAACAAAGATACAACATACCAGAATCTCTGGGACACATTTAAAGCAGTGTGGAGAGGGAAATTTATAGCACTAAATGCCCACAAGAGAAAGCTGGAAAGATCTAAAATTGACACTCTACCATCACAATTAAAAGAACTAGAGAAGTAAGAGCAAACACATTCCAAAGCTAGCAGAAGGCAAGAAATAACTAACATCAGAGCAGAACTGAAGGAGATAGAGACACAAAAAACCCTCCAAAAAATCAATGAATCCAGGAGTTGGTTTTTTGAAAAGATCAACAAAATTGACAGACCGCTAGCAAGACTAATAAAGAAGAAAAGAGAGAAGAATCAAATAGATACAACAAAAAATGATAAAGGGGATATCACCACTGACCCCACAGAAATACAAACTACCATCAGAGAATACTATAAACATCTCTACGCAAATCAACTAGAAAATCTAGAAGAAATGGATAATTTCCTGGACACTTACACTCTTCCAAGACTAAACCAGGAAGAAGTTGAATCCCTGAATAGACCAATAGCAGGCTCTGAAATTGAGACAATAATTAATAGCCTACCAACCAAAAAAAGCCCAGGACCAGATGGATTCACAGCTGAATTCTACCAGAGGTACAAGGAGGAGCTGGTACCATTCCTTCTGAAACTCTTCCAATCAATAGAAAAAGAGGGAATCCTCCCTAACTCATTTTATGAGGCCAACATCATCCTGATACCAAAGCCTCGCAGAGACACAACGAAAAAGAGAATTTTAGACCAATATCCCTGATGAACATCGATGCAAAAATCCTCAATAAAATACTGGCAAACCGGATTCAGCAGCACATCAAAAACTTATCCACCATGATCAAGTGGGCTTCATCCCTGGGATGCAAGGCTGGTTCAACATTCACAAATCAATAAACGTAATCCAGCATATAAACAGAACCAAAGACAAGAACCACATGATTATCTCAATAGATGCAGAAAAGGCCTTTGACAAAATTCAACAGCCCTTCATGCTAAAAACGCTCAATAAATTCGGTATTGATGGAACGTACCTCAAAATAATAAGAGCTATTTATGACAAACCCACAGCCAATATCATACTGAATGGGCAAAAACTGGAAAAATTCCTTCTGAAAACTGGCACAAGACAGGGATGCCATCTCTCACCACTCCTATTCAACATAGTGTTGGAAGTTCTGGCTAGGGCAATCAGGCAAGAGAAAGAAATCAAGGGTATTCAGTTAGGAAAAGAAGAAGTCAAATTGTCCCTGTTTGCAGATGACATGATTGTATATTTAGAAAACCCCATTGTCTCAGCCCAAAATCTCCTTAAGCTGATAAGCAACTTCAGCAAAGTCTCAGGATACAAAATTAATGTGCAAAAATCACAAGCATTCTTAGACACCAGTAACAGACAAACAGAGAGCCAAATCATGAATGAACTTCCATTCACAATTTCTTCAAAGAGAATAAAATACCTAGGAATCCAACTTACAAGGGATGTAAAGGACCTCTTCAAGGAGAACTACAAACCACTGCTCAGTGAAATAAAAGAGGACACAAACAAATGGAAGAACATACCATGCTCATGGATAGGAAGAATCAATATCGTGAAAATGTCCATACTGCCCAAGGTTATTTATAGATTCAATGCCATCCCCATCAAGCTACCAATGACTTTCTTCACTGAATTGGAAAAAAACGGCTTTAAAGTTCATATGGAACCAAAAAAAGAGCCCACATTGCCAAGACAATCCTAAGTCAAAAGAACAAAGCTGGAGGCATCACGCTACCTGACTTCAAACTATACTACAAGGCTACAGTAACCAAAACAGCATGGTACTGGTACCAAAACAGAGATATTGACCAATGGAACAGAACAGAGTCCTCAGAAATAATACCACACATCTACAGCCATCTGATCTTTGACAAACCTGAGAAAAACAAGAAATGGGGAAAGGATTCCCTATTTAATAAATGGTGCTGGGAAAATTAGCTAGCCATAAGTAGAAAGCTGAAACTGGATCCTTTCCTTACTCCTTATACGAAAATTAGTTCAAGATGGATTAGAGACTTAAATGTTAGACCTAATACCATAAAAC
>NW_022319595.1:0-6534 GCF_002776525.5 Piliocolobus tephrosceles
GTTTTATGGTATTAGGTCTAACATTTAAGTCTCTAATCCATCTTGAACTAATTTTCGTATAAGGAGTAAGGAAAGGATCCAGTTTCAGCTTTCTACTTATGGCTAGCTAATTTTCCCAGCACCATTTATTAAATAGGGAATCCTTTCCCCATTTCTTGTTTTTCTCAGGTTTGTCAAAGATCAGATGGCTGTAGATGTGTGGTATTATTTCTGAGGACTCTGTTCTGTTCCATTGGTCAATATCTCTGTTTTGGTACCAGTACCATGCTGTTTTGGTTACTGTAGCCTTGTAGTATAGTTTGAAGTCAGGTAGCGTGATGCCTCCAGCTTTGTTCTTTTGACTTAGGATTGTCTTGGCAATGTGGGCTCTTTTTTTGGTTCCATATGAACTTTAAAGCCGTTTTTTTCCAATTCAGTGAAGAAAGTCATTGGTAGCTTGATGGGGATGGCATTGAATCTATAAATAACCTTGGGCAGTATGGACATTTTCACGATATTGATTCTTCCTATCCATGAGCATGGTATGTTCTTCCATTTGTTTGTGTCCTCTTTTATTTCACTGAGCAGTGGTTTGTAGTTCTCCTTGAAGAGGTCCTTTACATCCCTTGTAAGTTGGATTCCTAGGTATTTTATTCTCTTTGAAGAAATTGTGAATGGAAGTTCATTCATGATTTGGCTCTCTGTTTGTCTGTTACTGGTGTCTAAGAATGCTTGTGATTTTTGCACATTAATTTTGTATCCTGAGACTTTGCTGAAGTTGCTTATCAGCTTAAGGAGATTTTGGGCTGAGACAATGGGGTTTTCTAAATATACAATCATGTCATCTGCAAACAGGGACAATTTGACTTCTTCTTTTCCTAACTGAATACCCTTGATTTCTTTCTCTTGCCTGATTGCCCTAGCCAGAACTTCCAACACTATGTTGAATAGGAGTGGTGAGAGATGGCATCCCTGTCTTGTGCCAGTTTTCAGAAGGAATTTTTCCAGTTTTTGCCCATTCAGTATGATATTGGCTGTGGGTTTGTCATAAATAGCTCTTATTATTTTGAGGTACGTTCCATCAATACCGAATTTATTGAGCGTTTTTAGCATGAAGGGCTGTTGAATTTTGTCAAAGGCCTTTTCTGCATCTATTGAGATAATCATGTGGTTCTTGTCTTTGGTTCTGTTTATATGCTGGATTACGTTTATTGATTTGTGAATGTTGAACCAGCCTTGCATCCCAGGGATGAAGCCCACTTGATCATGGTGGATAAGTTTTTGATGTGCTGCTGAATCCGGTTTGCCAGTATTTTATTGAGGATTTTTGCATCGATGTTCATCAGGGATATTGGTCTAAAATTCTCTTTTTCGTTGTGTCTCTGCGAGGCTTTGGTATCAGGATGATGTTGGCCTCATAAAATGAGTTAGGGAGGATTCCCTCTTTTTCTATTGATTGGAAGAGTTTCAGAAGGAATGGTACCAGCTCCTCCTTGTACCTCTGGTAGAATTCAGCTGTGAATCCATCTGGTCCTGGGCTTTTTTTGGTTGGTAGGCTATTAATTATTGTCTCAATTTCAGAGCCTGCTATTGGTCTATTCAGGGATTCAACTTCTTCCTGGTTTAGTCTTGGAAGAGTGTAAGTGTCCAGGAAATTATCCATTTCTTCTAGATTTTCTAGTTGATTTGCGTAGAGATGTTTATAGTATTCTCTGATGGTAGTTTGTATTTCTGTGGGGTCAGTGGTGATATCCCCTTTATCATTTTTTGTTGTATCTATTTGATTCTTCTCTCTTTTCTTCTTTATTAGTCTTGCTAGCGGTCTGTCAATTTTGTTGATCTTTTCAAAAAACCAACTCCTGGATTCATTGATTTTTTGGAGGGTTTTTTGTGTCTCTATCTCCTTCAGTTCTGCTCTGATGTTAGTTATTTCTTGCCTTCTGCTAGCTTTGGAATGTGTTTGCTCTTACTTCTCTAGTTCTTTTAATTGTGATGGTAGAGTGTCAATTTTAGATCTTTCCAGCTTTCTCTTGTGGGCATTTAGTGCTATAAATTTCCCTCTCCACACTGCTTTAAATGTGTCCCAGAGATTCTGGTATGTTGTATCTTTGTTCTCATTGGTTTCAAAGAACATCTTTATTTCTGCCTTCATTTTGTTATGTGCCCAGTAGTCATTCAGGAGCAGGTTGTTTAGTTTCCATGTAGTTGAGCGGTTTTGATTGAGTTTCTTAGTCCTGAGTTCTAGTTTGATTGCACTGTGGTCTGAGATACTGTTTGTTATAATTTCTGTTCTTGTACATTTGCTGAGGAGTGCTTTACTTCCAATTATGTGGTCAATTTTGGAATAAGTGTGATGTGGTGCTGAGAAGAATGTATATTCTGTTGATTTTGGGTGGAGAGTGCCATAGATGTCTATTAGGTCTGCTTGCTGCAGAGATGAGTTCAATTCCTGGATATCCTTGTTAAGTTTAAGTCTCGTTGATCTGTCTAATGCTGACAGTGGGGTGTTGAAGTCTCCCATTATTGTTTTATGGGAGTCTAAGTCTCTTTGTAAGTCTCTAAGGACTTGCTTTATGAATCTGGGTGCTCCTGTATTGGGTGCATATATATTTAGGATAGTTAGCTCTTCCTGTTGAATTGATCTCTTTACCATTATGTAATGGCCTTCTTTGTCTCTTTTGATCTTTGATGGTTTAAAGTCTGTTTTATCAGAGACTAGGATTGCAACCCCTGCTTTTTTTTGTTCTCCATTTGCTTGGTAGATCCTCCTCCATCCCTTTATTTTGAGCCTATGTATGTCTCTGCATGTGAGATGGCTCTCCTGAAGACAGCAGACTGATGGGTCTTGACTCTTTATCCAGTTTGCCAGTCTGTGTCTTTTAATGGGAGCATTTAGTCCATTTACATTTAAGGTTAATATTGTTATGTGTGAACTTGATCCTGCCATTATGATATTAACTGGTTATTTTGCTCATTAGTTGATGCAGTTTCTTCCTAGCCTCGATGGTCTTTACATTTTGGCCTGTTTTTGCAATGGCTGGTACCGGTTGTTCCTTTCCATGTTTAGGGCTTCCTTCAGGGTCTCTTGTAAGGCAGGCCTGGTGGTGACAAAATCTCTAAGCATTTGCTTATCTGTAAAGGATTTTATTTCTCCTTCACTTATGGAACTTAGGTTGGCTGGATATGAAATTCTGGGTTTAAAATTCTTTTCTTTAAGAATGTTGAATATTGGCCCCCACTCTTTTCTGGCTTGTAGAGTTTCTGCCGAGAGATCTGCTGTTAGTCTGATGGGCTTCCCTTTGTGGGTAACCCGACCTTTCTCTCTGGCTGCCCTTAACATTTTTTTCTTCATTTCAACTTTGGTGAATCTGGCAATTATGTGTCTTGGAGTTGCTCTTCTCGAGGAGTATCTTGACGGCGTTCTCTGTATTTCCTGAATTTGAATGTTGGCCTGCCCTGCTAGGTTGGGGAAGTTCTCCTGGATGATATCCTGAAGAGTGTTTTCCAACTTGGTTCCATTTTCCCCCTCACTTTCAGGCACCCCAAACAGATGTAGATTTGATCTTTTTACATAATCCCATACTTCCTGCAGGCTTTGTTCATTTCTTTTTCTTCTTTTTTCTTTTGGTTTCTCTTCTCGCTTCTTTCATTCATTTGATCCTCAATCGCTGATACTCTTTCTTCCAGTTGATCAAATCGGTTACTGAAGCTTGTGGATTTGTCACGTATTTCTCGTGTCATGGTTTTCATCTCTGTCATTTCGTTTATGACCTTCTCTACATTAATTATTCTAGCTATCAATTCTTCCACTCTTTTTTCAAGATTTTTAGTTTCTTTGCTCTGGGTACGTAATTCCTCCTTTAGTTCTGAGAAGTTTGATGGACTGAAGCCTTCTTTTCTCATCTCGTCAAAGTCATTCTCTGACCACCTTTGATCCATTGCTGGCGATGAGCTGTGCTCCTTTGCAGGGGGAGATGCGCTCTTATTTTTTGAATTTCCAGCTTTTCTGCCCTGTTTTTTCCCCATCTTTGTGGTTTTATCTGCCTCTGGTCTTTGATGATGGTGACGTACTGATGGGGTTTTGGTGTAGGTGTCCTTCCTGTTTGATAGTTTTCCTTCTAACAGTCAGGACCCTCAGCTGTAGGTCTGTTGGAGATTGCTTGAGGTCCCCTCCAGACCCTGTTTGCCTGGGTGTCAGCAGCAGAGGCTGCAGAAATAGAATATTGCTGAACAGTGAGTGTACCTGTCTGATTCTTACTTTGGAAGCTTCCTCTCAGGCGTGTACTCCACCGTGTGAGGTGTGGGGTGTCAGTCTGCCCCTAGTGGGGGATGTCTCCCAGTTAGACTACTCAGGGGTCAGGGACCCACTTGAGCAGGCAGTCTGTCCCTTCTCAGATCTCAGCCTCCATGCTGGGAGATCCACTGCTCTCTTCAGAGCTTTCAGACAGAGTCATTTGCGTCTGCAGAGGTTTCTGCTGCTTTTTTTTTGTTTGTTTTGTTGTTGTTGTTTAGCTGTGCCCTGTCTCCAGAGGTGGAGTCTACAGAGACAGGCAGGTTTCCTTGAGCTGCTGTGACCTCCACCCACTTAGAGCTTCCCAGCGGCTTTGTTTACCAACTTAAGCCTCAGCAATGGCGGGCGCCCCTCCCCCAGACTCGCTGCTGCCTTGTGATTAGATCGCAGACTACTGTGCTAGCAATGAGGGAGGCTCCGTGGGCGTGGGACCCTCCCGGCCAGGTGTGGGATATAATCTCCTGGTGTGCCCATTTGCTTAAAGCGCAGTATTGGGGTGGGAGTTACCCGATTTTCCAGGTGTTGTGTGTCTCAGTTCCCTTGGCTAGGAAAAGGGATTCCCTTCCCCCTTGTGCTTCCCAGGTGAAGCGATGCCTTGCCCTGCTTCAGCTCTCACCGGTCAGGCTGCAGCAGCTGACCAGCACCGATTGTCCGGCACTCCCTAGTGAGATGACCCCAATACCTCAGTTGAAAATGCAGAAATCACCAGTCTTCTGTGTTGCTGGCACTGGGAGTTGGAGACTGGAGCTCTTCCTATTCGGCCGAGCTCAGATGATTTAAATTGGTTGGTCAGGGAAGATCTCTTAAAGGAGGTGCTATTTGAGCTGAGATTTGAACAGGCAGAAGATGCCAGCTCTAAAATATCAGGTGGGAGAACATTCTGAAGGCAGAAGCAATGGCTGATACACTTGGCACTCAGTAAAGTGAGACGAAGAAGGCGAGTCGTGCTAAAATATAGTGGCTGAGAGAGAGAGAGAGAGGAGAGAAGAACAAGATGAGGTCAGATCAGGGAGGGCTTTGTAAGAAGCTGAGAAGTTGGGGTTTTATTCAGCGTGCACTTGCAGCCATGTAAGGATGTTGAGCAGTTGGAAACAAGAGTATACAATCTCAGGACAGGATCAAAGCAGGCAATACATATTTTGGAGTCATTGGCCTATAGATTATATTTAGGATCATGAGACAGAATGAAAATGTGCAAAGTGAAAACAACCAGTCCCAAGAGAGGAAACTAAGCTATTCCTATAATGTGATTCCCTGCCCTAAAGCCCTAAATGGTGACTGTGCTTCTTTCAGCTCGCGCCGGGAGTTGGAGACTGAAGCTGTTCCTATTTGGCCATCTTGCTCTGCACCCCCCTTTTTTTTATTATTATTATACTTTAAGTTCTAGGGTACATGTGCATAACGTGCAGGTTTGTTACATATGTATACTTGTGCCATGTTGGTGTGCTGCACCCATCAACTCGTGAGCACCCATCAACTCATCATTTACATCAGGTGTAACTCCCAATGCAATCCCTCCCCCCTCCCCCTTCCCCATGACAGGCCCTGGTGTGTGATGTTCTGCTTCCCAAGTCCAAGTGATCTCATTGTTCAGTTCTCACCTATGAGTGAGAACATGCGGTGTTTGGTTTTCTGTTCTTGCGATAGTTTGCTGAGAATGATGGTTTCCAGCTGCATCCATGTCTCTGCAAAGGGCACGAACTCATCATTTTTTATGGCTGCATAGTATTCCATGGTGTATATGTGCCACATTTTCTTAATCCAGTCTGTCACAGATGGACATTTGGGTTGATTCCAAGTCTTTTACTATTGTGAATAGTGCTGCAATAAACATACGTGTGCATGTGTCTTTATAGTAGCATGATTTATAACCCTTTGGGTCTATACCCAGTAATGGGATGGCTGGGTCATATGTTACTTCTAGTTCTAGATCCTTGAGGAATCGCCATCCTGTTTTCCATAATGGTTGAACTAGTTTACAATCCCACCAACAGTGTAAAAGTGTTCCTATTTCTCCCCATCCTCTCCAGCACCTGTTGTTTCCTGACTTTTTAATGATTGCCATTCTAACAGGTGTGAGATGGTATCTCATTGTGGTTTTGATTTGCATTTCTCTGATGGCCAGTGATGATGAGCCTTTTTTCATGTGTCTGTTGGCTGTATGAATGTCTTCTTTTGAGAAATGTCTGTTCATATACTTTACCCACTTTTTGATGAGGTTGTTTGTTTTTTTCTTGTAAATTTGTTTGAGTTCTTTGTAGGTT
>NW_022319596.1:0-2589 GCF_002776525.5 Piliocolobus tephrosceles
TTGACGTCACCTGGCGCATGCCCAGTTGGTCTGCACCCTCCCTGGGCGCCGGCTGCATTTTTGCACGCGCGGGAAGAGTTGGTGGTGAAGAAGAACCCGGAAGTGCACCATCTTGCCTCCGTTCATCCAAACAGTCCAACCTTTTATTGATAATAGTGATAAAGGGGCGCCGTGGTCTGTCTGGCTACTTCCTGCTGTTAAGGGGCATCGTTAAGGTCGGGGCCCATGGTTGGTATTTGGACGCACGGATGAAAAATAAAATAAGGCACAGTATTAGTATAGGAATGAGGAATGGAAGCATTTGTTGGAATATGGGCAAAACCCAGAAGGATAGTCCTGGCAAGGTTGGGGAGTATGAGATAGTTAAGAAAATTTAGTAAGTTTGAGGCGAGTGGGGGAAAGCCAAACTGATTTCCACTGATTGCTTTCGGTAGGGGCCCTTTTTAGTTGGGAATGAGGAATGAGTGCGCAAAGTACTTGTTGGCCAGGCAGCAATTAAGGATTGGAGTTTTTCGTGGAGTGGATGGCTTTCCACTTACTCCTACTACAGAGATATTGGATGGAAGGCTAGGTCCAGAGAAGGACGGCAAAACAGAATAGGTAGCCTCGCTGTTGATTAAAAAAGTAATTGTCTTACCCGCTACCAGGAGAGTTACCCACGTCTTGGCGAGGGTGATGGGGGTCCCCGAGTCTCGGCACCTTCAGTTGTCATCGTCCAGATGTAGGAGCTGGAAGGAGCTCCCAGGATCCTGGGAAAGGGGGTCACGTGGAGGCGCGGCACCTGTTCTCAGGGTGGGGCAATCAGACTTCCAGTTTCCTCCCTGCTGGCAAGCAGGGCAGGGGGTTGCTGGTGGACGAGGGTTAGGACATTCACTGGCCTAATGTCCCGATGCCTTGTACTTATAGCAAGGCTGCGTTGGGGCTCGGGGACCTTGCGGACACCTGTTGGCATAGTGTCCTGCCTTGCCGCACTTATAGCAGGCAGGCTCCTTTTGTAGCTTTGGAGTCTGTGGGGTATGTGCTCTCTGGCCTGGGGTTACGACTGGGCTGTAAAGCCGCTGCTAGGAGCTGTGACTTCTGTTCAAGGCGAGCCTGCTGTCTCCTCTCTGGAGCTATAGACCTTAAAGGCTAATTTAACCAGGTCTTGTGTTGGTGTCTGAGGACCATCCTCTACCTTTTGAAGTTTTTTATGAATGTCAGGAGCTGATTGAGAAATGAAATAAGACGCCAAAATGGTGGCCCCTGTGTGGGAGGCCGGATCTAACCGGGTATACTGGGTTAGAACCTCAGTCAGTTTAGGGTAGAGGTTAGGATAACCTGGAGGTCATGCCAAGTTAAGTCATAGGCCTGACAAAGGTGTCTAAATTCCTTTATGTATATGGTAGGATTAGCTGATAAATCACCTAAACGCTTCTCAATTTTGGAAAGATCGGCCAATGAAAAAGGGACATGTACTCTGACTACCCCCTCCACCCCAGCCACCTCTCGCAAAGGTGCTAACACTGTAGGAGGATGTGGGCAGAGATAGGGGACTCAAGACAGGCAGTTGGGGGCCCCGAAGGAGGCACGGGACTGAGTGGATTACTAGTAGATAAGGAGGAGGAAGAAGGAGTCTGGATGGGGGGAGGAGGAGGAGTCTGGGCAGGAAGGGAGGGGGTGGGGAGAGCGGGGAGAGAAGGAGTATAGGGACGAGAGCCTAAGGCCTAAAAGCCTTGTATGTAAATTTCGGACCACTTGCCTAGCCGCTGGCAGAAATTGCTGAGGTCGATCACGCCACAGTGGAAAGGAAAATTAACCGCTTCCTCCTAAGGTCTTGTTCAAGCTGTAAGGTTTTTAAATTGGCTAGGAGGCACCCTAAGGGGGTGCTCTTTGGAAATTTGGACTGGGGGTTTCCCATTTGTTTCCTCTTTACCGACACACAATGGACACAATGGAAATGGAAGTGGATCTCTGCCTGGCTTCAAAGCGTCCTTTGGAACCAGCAGAGACAGACTGGAGGCTCTTGAAGCCAAGGTGGAGATTACCTTCAGGCGGACGTCTCCGTCCTGAACGGGGTCTCCCGAGCCACTTGGTGGCTCAAAATGGACCTCGGACCTGCGCAGGATTTTGGCCGAGGGACACAATGGACACAATGGAAATGGAAGTGGATTTCTGCCTGGCTTCAAAGCGTCCTTTGGAACCAGCAGAGACAGACTGGAGGCTCTTGAAGCCAAAGTGGAGGGTACCTTCAGGCGGACGTCTCCGTCCTGCAAGGCTCTCCGAAGCCACGTGGTGGCTTCCAAGCCACTTGGTGGCTCAAAATGGACCTCGGACCTGCGCAGGATTTTGGCCGAGGGTGGTAAAGAGGAGACAAGGGCACTTACCCCAGAGAGGCCGTGAGAGTGAGCGAAGTGGGTCTCAGGTCCTGGTCCGTCCGCGGTGTGGAACGAGGAGGGGGAGGCTCCCCGGACCCTGGGGGCCCTGAGGAGGGGTCTCCTCCCGGGTTCGGCACCATCTGTCTTGTTTTTCTAAGACCAGCCGAGCGGGCGCAAAAGAACCAGCGGGTAGGCAAGTGTAACAGCAAAACTGCACATTTATTTTGGTAACCTA
>NW_022319597.1:0-2589 GCF_002776525.5 Piliocolobus tephrosceles
TAGGTTACCAAAATAAATGTGCAGTTTTGCTGTTACACTTGCCTACCCGCTGGTTCTTTTGCGCCCGCTCGGCTGGTCTTAGAAAAACAAGACAGATGGTGCCGAACCCGGGAGGAGACCCCTCCTCAGGGCCCCCAGGGTCCGGGGAGCCTCCCCCTCCTCGTTCCACACCGCGGACGGACCAGGACCTGAGACCCACTTCGCTCACTCTCACGGCCTCTCTGGGGTAAGTGCCCTTGTCTCCTCTTTACCACCCTCGGCCAAAATCCTGCGCAGGTCCGAGGTCCATTTTGAGCCACCAAGTGGCTTGGAAGCCACCACGTGGCTTCGGAGAGCCTTGCAGGACGGAGACGTCCGCCTGAAGGTACCCTCCACTTTGGCTTCAAGAGCCTCCAGTCTGTCTCTGCTGGTTCCAAAGGACGCTTTGAAGCCAGGCAGAAATCCACTTCCATTTCCATTGTGTCCATTGTGTCCCTCGGCCAAAATCCTGCGCAGGTCCGAGGTCCATTTTGAGCCACCAAGTGGCTCGGGAGACCCCGTTCAGGACGGAGACGTCCGCCTGAAGGTAATCTCCACCTTGGCTTCAAGAGCCTCCAGTCTGTCTCTGCTGGTTCCAAAGGACGCTTTGAAGCCAGGCAGAGATCCACTTCCATTTCCATTGTGTCCATTGTGTGTCGGTAAAGAGGAAACAAATGGGAAACCCCCAGTCCAAATTTCCAAAGAGCACCCCCTTAGGGTGCCTCCTAGCCAATTTAAAAACCTTACAGCTTGAACAAGACCTTAGGAGGAAGCGGTTAATTTTCCTTTCCACTGTGGCGTGATCGACCTCAGCAATTTCTGCCAGCGGCTAGGCAAGTGGTCCGAAATTTACATACAAGGCTTTTAGGCCTTAGGCTCTCGTCCCTATACTCCTTCTCTCCCCGCTCTCCCCACCCCCTCCCTTCCTGCCCAGACTCCTCCTCCTCCCCCCATCCAGACTCCTTCTTCCTCCTCCTTATCTACTAGTAATCCACTCAGTCCCGTGCCTCCTTCGGGGCCCCCAACTGCCTGTCTTGAGTCCCCTATCTCTGCCCACATCCTCCTACAGTGTTAGCACCTTTGCGAGAGGTGGCTGGGGTGGAGGGGGTAGTCAGAGTACATGTCCCTTTTTCATTGGCCGATCTTTCCAAAATTGAGAAGCGTTTAGGTGATTTATCAGCTAATCCTACCATATACATAAAGGAATTTAGACACCTTTGTCAGGCCTATGACTTAACTTGGCATGACCTCCAGGTTATCCTAACCTCTACCCTAAACTGACTGAGGTTCTAACCCAGTATACCCGGTTAGATCCGGCCTCCCACACAGGGGCCACCATTTTGGCGTCTTATTTCATTTCTCAATCAGCTCCTGACATTCATAAAAAACTTCAAAAGGTAGAGGATGGTCCTCAGACACCAACACAAGACCTGGTTAAATTAGCCTTTAAGGTCTATAGCTCCAGAGAGGAGACAGCAGGCTCGCCTTGAACAGAAGTCACAGCTCCTAGCAGCGGCTTTACAGCCCAGTCGTAACCCCAGGCCAGAGAGCACATACCCCACAGACTCCAAAGCTACAAAAGGAGCCTGCCTGCTATAAGTGCGGCAAGGCAGGACACTATGCCAACAGGTGTCCGCAAGGTCCCCGAGCCCCAACGCAGCCTTGCTATAAGTACAAGGCATCGGGACATTAGGCCAGTGAATGTCCTAACCCTCGTCCACCAGCAACCCCCTGCCCTGCTTGCCAGCAGGGAGGAAACTGGAAGTCTGATTGCCCCACCCTGAGAACAGGTGCCGCGCCTCCACGTGACCCCCTTTCCCAGGATCCTGGGAGCTCCTTCCAGCTCCTACATCTGGACGATGACAACTGAAGGTGCCGAGACTCGGGGACCCCCATCACCCTCGCCAAGACGTGGGTAACTCTCCTGGTAGCGGGTAAGACAATTACTTTTTTAATCAACAGCGAGGCTACCTATTCTGTTTTGCCGTCCTTCTCTGGACCTAGCCTTCCATCCAATATCTCTGTAGTAGGAGTAAGTGGAAAGCCATCCACTCCACGAAAAACTCCAATCCTTAATTGCTGCCTGGCCAACAAGTACTTTGCGCACTCATTCCTCATTCCCAACTAAAAAGGGCCCCTACCGAAAGCAATCAGTGGAAATCAGTTTGGCTTTCCCCCACTCGCCTCAAACTTACTAAATTTTCTTAACTATCTCATACTCCCCAACCTTGCCAGGACTATCCTTCTGGGTTTTGCCCATATTCCAACAAATGCTTCCATTCCTCATTCCTATACTAATACTGTGCCTTATTTTATTTTTCATCCGTGCGTCCAAATACCAACCATGGGCCCCGACCTTAACGATGCCCCTTAACAGCAGGAAGTAGCCAGACAGACCACGGCGCCCCTTTATCACTATTATCAATAAAAGGTTGGACTGTTTGGATGAACGGAGGCAAGATGGTGCACTTCCGGGTTCTTCTTCACCACCAACTCTTCCCGCGCGTGCAAAAATGCAGCCGGCGCCCAGGGAGGGTGCAGACCAACTGGGCATGCGCCAGGTGACGTCAA
>NW_022319598.1:0-5247 GCF_002776525.5 Piliocolobus tephrosceles
CAAAGCTTGGGTGTGTAGACTCATCAGCTTCCCAATTCCTCCTTCCCTAGCTGTTAAGCAAGCCCTCCTGTCTTGGGGCTGACTGAGGGAGAAAGTGCTAATGAGATTAGTCTGGAGTGTCCACCTTAACACAGCCCCTCCCCATGTGTACTCACCACCAGCCCGACTCAGAAATTTCTGTTTTAGCTTCCCACACAGAAGCCAGAGCTGATTTCCCTGTCTGTGCGTCGTGGAGAATACAGCAGTGGTGACCCCAACATCAGAGCTCCTCAAGTACTAGGAACCTCACAGCCCTCGGCCTTTACCTTGAGACGCCTAGTGCCCAGATGCTATGCACCCTCCGGTGAGTCTTGCGGGTTTGATAGGGGTGGAGGGGAGAGGGGTCGGGAAGGAAACCTCTGTCTCTGTCGCTTATGGGGGCTTAGCCGTGCTCCCAGGTTTCCCTGCCCACGCAGGCAGGTGTCCCACGGGAAATGGGGTGTTGATGGGGCTGGCTTTAAGTCACATCGTCCTCTCTGAGTGGGGTTTGTGTGGTGGGGGGCGATTTGGAGCAGTGCCCCAAACTCCAACTCTGGAAGAAGACTTTCGGTGGTACGGAGCCCTTTTCTGTTAAGTCCTGCTCAGCCACACTGGCCCTTCCAGGGCCTGACTGTGGCTGCCCCACTACTGGCGTCCAACCCAGAGTCACAATGCTAGGGGGCCGCGGGTGCATATGGGCTCATACAGGAGAACAAGGAAGACAGTTCCAGAGGGAGGGTTGGAGTTGCTGGGCAGAGCAGGGGCAACGTGTTGCCAACAGAGGGTGATGGTGCTTCACTTTAGACCCTTCTAGGTCCCTTCCACCTCACTGGGAGGCTTGGAAGCTGGATTTTGTGTTTTCTTTCAGGTGACCAGCAGCCACTTGTCCATCCCCCAAGACCAGAAAGGCAGCAGCAGCCCCCGGGAGCCCCGGGCTGCCCTCGGGTAATGCTGTGTGTTACTCTTAGAAATTGAGGTCCATGCTAGATGGTGGGATCCATGTCCAGGTTAAACTGATTTAGGTGTCCCCCCCAATCCCCTCTGCCTACCATAACCCATGCAGAGTGGGTGCCTCTTTTCCATTGAGGGTTTTGTGCCAATCCACCTCACCACTGGGCTGCAGGCTATGGGGGCTGTAAGGACTGGGGGAGAGATGGAGAACGGGGAGAGAGGAGGCCAGAATTGACTAACCATTTATCTTCCACCGGGCTAGTGCATCCTGCTGCAGATGGAAATTGATGACCTTAGAGACCAACTAGGTATGATGGAGCCCTGGCTGGGGCAGGGATGGACAGCGGTGTCTTTCTGCAGGTGCTGGGGATGGGGATGGGCTGCAGGTACAGGCGGTGTCACTGGGACTGACTTTCCTTTGGGGAAGAGAATCAAGCAGGCCTGGCCCTGGAGCCTTCTGTGCCTTTCCAGCTAAGGGTGTGCACAGACGGCAGTGTGTCATCCGAACTCCGTGTACACTTTGTCCTAAGAGGAGAAGATCTCTGGGACTCGTGGACGGTTAGAGATACCTCATGTATTTTCCTTTAACTGCTGCCTGATATGGCTTATATGGTTTTTGCCTGCTGGCTGGCTTATCTGTCTTTGGAACATGTTCTGAACGGTTCTGGGATGGCCCAACACCTGAGAACTACTTTCCCGCTTAGAAGGCATTTCCACATTTAATTCAGGTGACTGGTGGGTGAGTCAGTCCTAGGGCTGGTGGGGTTTCTGGTTGCAGGGCTAGGTGATTCTCCAAGGGGGCAGGGGATGGGTTTCTGTTTCCCTGGGTCTGGAGTGCCCGGTTCTGCCTCTCTGTTTCAGCGGCCATGCAGTTCCTCACTGACAAGTTCCAGGAGCTTTGAAGTGAGTGTTGCACACACTATGCCCCTTTCCACAGTCCCGGTAGCTTGGGAGGGCTGTGGGCTGGCCCTGGCTGGGGGCCTGTCCCTGAGCCTGCTCTGTTTCACAGGTTGGAGCCAGCATCTTCCTACAAGATGAGCAACTGCTACCTTTGGAGCTCCGGAGCTGCAGCCAAGCGAGTTCCCTCCATATCCTCTTCAGCCAGGGTTTCTACTCTTCCGCTGCATTTGCTCCCTCCCAACGCAGTTCAAAGCAGTTTGAAATAAAGTCGTTCTCATATTCTGTGGTCTGTGGTCTACCCTCTCAGCAATTGTTGGGAGTGTTGGGGGGTGTGGGGTGTTGGTCCGTTCTCTGGCACTTGATGAAGAACAGTTCACCTGGCTCTCTGTGGTGGGTCCTCTCCCTGTAGGGCGCCTGGACCGGCCTCTGAGCAGCAGCCCTGCAGTCACCATAGTGCCTGGGTCTAGGTGCTGTGGGGGCCCTGCCCCGCCACAGGAACATTTTCTGCCTTTTCCCAACACACCCTGCTCATGTTCCTTCCTCGTCTCCTCCTACTTTCGGGTCTCACATTTCCCGTTGTTCAGCGCTACTCTCCCTCACCCTCAGGAGGAGCTGAGTGCCTCCTTTCAGAACCCCAGTCTCTCTTGCCTTTCCTCCTGCAGTTCACTGTCACGGTTCTGCCATGTTACTGTCCTCTCCGTCATGAGCATCCTTGCTCTCCCTGTGGCTTGATGCTGGTCACCTCTCCTGCATGGTTATTTCCATGCTGTTGAGGAGCATGACGGAGCTCATCCTCCCACTCAGGGGCCCAGTCCTCTTTCTGGAGCCATTATGTCCCTCCAGTGCCACCATGCACACGGTCAGTTCATCTGAGCCAGAAACCCATGCGACATCCTCAGTTCATCTATTAGCCCTCATCTTTGAACCTCTGTTTCCAAATCCCATTAGGTCTCCCTTCTTAGTTTCAGTAGCCAGATGGAAGCAGACGCCACATCCTGGTGGGTGGCCGAGCAAAAGGGAAGGCACAGGGAGCACTGAAGAAAAGGGCAGGGTAGTCTCTTGCTTAGAGGTGGGGGCATTGAGTCTGTTTTGGTGCCAGCAGGCCAACCTGGTGAAAACTGCCTGCTGGGCGCCTGTAGTCCCAGTACTCGGGAGGCTGAAGCAGGAGAATCACTTGAACACGGCAGGCGGAGGTTGCAGTGAGCCGAGATTGTGCCACTGCACTCCAGCCTGGTGACAGAGCAATATTCCATCTAAAAACAAACAAACAAACAACCAAAACCAAAAAAACTTCCCGCTGGCAGTTACATGGAAGGCGTCTTCCACATCCTTGGTGTCCTGTAAGCGACTGTTGACTCCATACCCTTGATTTGAAATGGCCAGGGCAAGTGTGGCTGCTAGGCCTGGCTCTTCTTGGATGGTCCCTGTCAAATACTGTTCCACAATCCCCAAGGCTGCAGGTTTTTGTAGACGTGATATTTCTGTGTGCCTGTTAAGTCTTTCAGACCGCCTCTTGAGGTCATATGAGATTTCCTTGAGCTTCCTGTTCTGCCTTCACCCTCCCTGACAGTTGGGATTGCCTCCTTCCTTCAGCCGGAATCCTGGGCTGGATGAGCGTGAGACACAGACACAGATTCTGGTGCCAGTGAGGAGGTGTGTGTAGGTTCTGCCAGCTCTGAACACCAAGAGCCTGAGTGTTGAACAGACAAAGACAGGAGAAATGCAGATACCATTCAAGATTAGCGTATGTGTGGAGACATCTGTGTGTGTGTGTGTGTGTGTGTTTTTTTTTTTTGATTTGTCTGTTTTTTTTTGAGACGGAGTCTCACTCTGTTGCCCAGGCTGGAGTGCAATGGCACGATCTTGGCTCACTGCAACTTCTGCCTCCTGGGTTCAAGAAATTCTCCTGTCTCAGACTCCCAAGTTGCTGGAGTTACAGGCCTGCGCCACCACTCCTGGTTAATGTTTGTAGTTTTAGTAGAGATGGGGTTTCAACATGTTGACCAGGCTGGTCTTGAAACCCTGACCTCAGGTGATCCGCCAGTCTCAACCTCCCAAAGTGCTAGGATTACAGGCGTGAGCAACTGCGCTGGCCGAATCATGGTTTCTACACTGGAAGAAGTGATATTGAGGTGAACAGTCAGCTTTTGCACCATCTTGGGTTCCGTGGCAGGAGACCTGTTCCTGATTCAACCCACAGGAAGCATTGTGAGTACCTGAGGGGAGAAATGTCCCTGAGGACAGCCAGAGACAAAAAGGGGAGGCAGAACTATCATCCTCAGCCCTGGAACCTCTGCTCTGTAACTCAGTCAGAGGAGATGCCAAATCAGAGTGGTTGTTTAACAGTGCCACACTGTTAGTGGAATGTTCCACGAGCCCCCTGGGCACAGACCCTTAGCCAGATAGCTCTTCCATACTGCCAAGATACCACCTTTGGGACCTCCCCCATTCTGGATGGGCAGCAGTCTGATCATTTGCTTGAGACAAGGCAAACTTGGGCTTAAGGCACCATCTAATGCTGTAAAGGAGGCAGTGGCCTAGCAGAGAAAAATGACATTCAACAGGTAAATTACACAAAATCTCTAATCAAACATAAAAATCCAAACAAGCCAGACAGAGAAGACTGGAATAAATAACGAATCCTTTAGGTATTTTATTTTATTTCTGGCTGTTGTGACTGAGATTACTTTATCGATCTTTTTTTTTTCAGAGTGTTCACTGTTGGCATGTAGAAATGCTAGATTTATGTGTGTTGCTTTTCTATCCTGCAACCTGCCCGAATTTGTTCATCAGTTCGAAGAGTTTATTGGTGGACTCTTTAGGTTTTTGCAAATATAAGATCATGTCATCTGCAAACAAGCAGAAGGATAATTACCAGAGGCTGGAAAGGGTAGTGAGGGGTGAGGGAGAGGTGAGAATAATTAATGGGTCCAAAAAAGATATTTAACTAGAATGCACTGTCAGCTTCCCTGTTTTGAGACTTTCAGACTTAGACTGAGCCACTCCAAGCTTCTCCCTTTCCCCAGCTTTCAGTTCTTCCCCATTCAGTATGATACTAGCTGTGGGTCTGTATGTTCCTTCTATACCCAGTTTTGTGAGGGCTTCCGCCATGAAGGAATTCTGAATTTTATCAAATGGGGTTTTCAGCATTAATTGAAATGATCATATGGTTGTTATCCTTCATTCTGTTGATAATGGTGTATCACATTGATTTGCATATGTTGAACTGTCCTCGGATCCCTGGGACATATTGCACTTGGTCATGATGATGACTGGATGTCTTTCCTCTAAGATTTGGAACACAACAAGGTGCCCACTTTCATCACTTTTGTTCACCACGGTACTGGAAGTCCTAGCTAGAACAATCAGACAAGAGAA
>NW_022319599.1:0-1957 GCF_002776525.5 Piliocolobus tephrosceles
GTCTAAAACACCAAAAGCAACGGCAACAAAAGCCAAAATTGACAAATGGGATCTAATTAAACTAAAGAGCTTCTGCACAGCAAAAGAAACTACCATCAGAGTGAACAGGCAACCTACAGAATGGGAGAAAATTTTTGCAATCTACTCATCTGACAAAGGGCTAATATCCAGAATCTACAAAGAACTCAAACAAATATACAAGAAAAAAACAAACAACCCCATCAAGAAGTGGGCAAAGGATATGAACAGACATTTCTCAAAAGAAGACATTCACACAGCCAACAGACACATGAAAAAATGCTCATCATCACTCGCCATCAGAGAAATGCAAATCAAAACCACAATGAGATACCATCTCTCACCAGTTAGAATGGCAATCATTAAAAAGTCAGGAAACAACAGGTGCTGGAGAGGATGTGGAGAAATAGGAACACTTTTACATTGTTGGTGGGACCGTAAACTAGTTCAACCATTGTGGAAGACAGTATGGCGATTCCTCAAGGATCTAGAACTAGAAATACCATATGACCCAGCCATCCCATTACTGGGGATATACCCAAAGGATTATAAGTCATGCTGCTATAAAGACACATGCACATGTATGCTTATTGTGGCACTATTCACAATAGCAAAGACTTGGAATCAACCCACATGTCCATCAGTGACAGAACTGGATGAAGAAAATGTGGAAATGTGGCACATATACACCATGGAATACAATGCAGCCATAAAAAGGGATGAATTCGTGTCCTTTGCAGGGACATGGATGCAGCTGGAAACCATCATTCTCAGCAAACTATCGCAAGAACAGAAAACCAAACACCGCGTGTTCTCACTCATAGGTGGGAATTGAACAATGAGATCACTTGGACACAAGAAGGGGAACATCACACACTGGGTCCTATTTGAGGAGAGGGAGGGGGAAGGGATAGCATTAGGAGATATACCTAATGTAAATGATGAGTTAATGGGTGCAGCACACCAACATGGCTCACGTATACATATGGAACAAACCTGCACGTTGTGCACACGTACCCTAGAACTTAAAGTATAATAGTAATAAAAAAAACAGTGTGCTAGTCACAGAAAGATAGACAAATATATCAATGAACAGAATGGAGAGTCCTGAAATAGATTGCTACACATATGACCAACTTATTTTCTGCAAAGGTACAAAATTCAGTGTGGAAAGATGATCTTTCCTAGAAAAGGTGCTGGAATAATTAGATAAAGACATGCAAAAAAAAAAAAAAGTGAACTTGAACTTGATTATTTGCTGTATATGCAAATCAAAAAGGGTTATACATGTAAACCTTATAACAATAAAACTTCTAGAAGACAACAGATGAAAAACTTTATGTCCCTAGCTTAGGCAATAATTTCTTATGTATAACATCAAAAGCACCATCCATAAAAGAAAAATTTAACAAACTGGATTTCATAACAATTACAGATGTTGCTCTTTGAAAGAGACTCTTAAAAGAATGAAAAGACAAGTTACAGATTGGGAGAAAATATTGGCAAATACATGTCTGCTAAAGGACTTGTATTCAGAATATATAAGGAACTCTTGAAACATAATAATAAAATAGCCAACTCAGTATAAATATGAGCAAAAGATGGAACAGAACAGAGTCCTCAGAAATAATACCACACATCTACAGCCATCTGATCTTTGACAAACCTGAGAGAAACAAGAAATGGGGAAAGGATTCCCTATTTAATAAATGGTGCTGGGAAAATTGGCTAGCCATAAGTAGAAAGCTGAAACTGGATCCTTTCCTTACTCCTTATACGAAGATTAATTCAAGATGGATTAGAGACTTAAATGTTAGACCTAATACCATAAAAACCCTAGAAGAAAACCTAGGTAGTACCATTCAGGACATAGGCATGGGCAAGGACTTCATGTCTAAAACACCAAAAGCAACGGCAACAAAAGCCAAAATTGACAAAT
>NW_022319600.1:0-1957 GCF_002776525.5 Piliocolobus tephrosceles
ATTTGTCAATTTTGGCTTTTGTTGCCGTTGCTTTTGGTGTTTTAGACATGAAGTCCTTGCCCATGCCTATGTCCTGAATGGTACTACCTAGGTTTTCTTCTAGGGTTTTTATGGTATTAGGTCTAACATTTAAGTCTCTAATCCATCTTGAATTAATCTTCGTATAAGGAGTAAGGAAAGGATCCAGTTTCAGCTTTCTACTTATGGCTAGCCAATTTTCCCAGCACCATTTATTAAATAGGGAATCCTTTCCCCATTTCTTGTTTCTCTCAGGTTTGTCAAAGATCAGATGGCTGTAGATGTGTGGTATTATTTCTGAGGACTCTGTTCTGTTCCATCTTTTGCTCATATTTATACTGAGTTGGCTATTTTATTATTATGTTTCAAGAGTTCCTTATATATTCTGAATACAAGTCCTTTAGCAGACATGTATTTGCCAATATTTTCTCCCAATCTGTAACTTGTCTTTTCATTCTTTTAAGAGTCTCTTTCAAAGAGCAACATCTGTAATTGTTATGAAATCCAGTTTGTTAAATTTTTCTTTTATGGATGGTGCTTTTGATGTTATACATAAGAAATTATTGCCTAAGCTAGGGACATAAAGTTTTTCATCTGTTGTCTTCTAGAAGTTTTATTGTTATAAGGTTTACATGTATAACCCTTTTTGATTTGCATATACAGCAAATAATCAAGTTCAAGTTCACTTTTTTTTTTTTTTGCATGTCTTTATCTAATTATTCCAGCACCTTTTCTAGGAAAGATCATCTTTCCACACTGAATTTTGTACCTTTGCAGAAAATAAGTTGGTCATATGTGTAGCAATCTATTTCAGGACTCTCCATTCTGTTCATTGATATATTTGTCTATCTTTCTGTGACTAGCACACTGTTTTTTTTATTACTATTATACTTTAAGTTCTAGGGTACGTGTGCACAACGTGCAGGTTTGTTCCATATGTATACGTGAGCCATGTTGGTGTGCTGCACCCATTAACTCATCATTTACATTAGGTATATCTCCTAATGCTATCCCTTCCCCCTCCCTCTCCTCAAATAGGACCCAGTGTGTGATGTTCCCCTTCTTGTGTCCAAGTGATCTCATTGTTCAATTCCCACCTATGAGTGAGAACACGCGGTGTTTGGTTTTCTGTTCTTGCGATAGTTTGCTGAGAATGATGGTTTCCAGCTGCATCCATGTCCCTGCAAAGGACACGAATTCATCCCTTTTTATGGCTGCATTGTATTCCATGGTGTATATGTGCCACATTTCCACATTTTCTTCATCCAGTTCTGTCACTGATGGACATGTGGGTTGATTCCAAGTCTTTGCTATTGTGAATAGTGCCACAATAAGCATACATGTGCATGTGTCTTTATAGCAGCATGACTTATAATCCTTTGGGTATATCCCCAGTAATGGGATGGCTGGGTCATATGGTATTTCTAGTTCTAGATCCTTGAGGAATCGCCATACTGTCTTCCACAATGGTTGAACTAGTTTACGGTCCCACCAACAATGTAAAAGTGTTCCTATTTCTCCACATCCTCTCCAGCACCTGTTGTTTCCTGACTTTTTAATGATTGCCATTCTAACTGGTGAGAGATGGTATCTCATTGTGGTTTTGATTTGCATTTCTCTGATGGCGAGTGATGATGAGCATTTTTTCATGTGTCTGTTGGCTGTGTGAATGTCTTCTTTTGAGAAATGTCTGTTCATATCCTTTGCCCACTTCTTGATGGGGTTGTTTGTTTTTTTCTTGTATATTTGTTTGAGTTCTTTGTAGATTCTGGATATTAGCCCTTTGTCAGATGAGTAGATTGCAAAAATTTTCTCCCATTCTGTAGGTTGCCTGTTCACTCTGATGGTAGTTTCTTTTGCTGTGCAGAAGCTCTTTAGTTTAATTAGATCCCATTTGTCAATTTTGGCTTTTGTTGCCGTTGCTTTTGGTGTTTTAGAC
>NW_022319601.1:0-1305 GCF_002776525.5 Piliocolobus tephrosceles
ATTTGATATATAATACAATTGTATATAATGATACATAATATATAATTATATATACATAATATATAATTATATACAATTGTATTATACATAATATATAATATATATAATAACTATTATATATAATAGTTATTATGTATAATTTGAATATTATAATATAGCAGAATTGGTAAACAGTTCTTGATCATTACCCTGCATAATTCAAAATTGCATCTAATTCATTTCATTTTTGTATATCCCAGGAAATGATTAAAGATTTTATAATTGGGAAGAAAAAAACTAACATGCCCATGTGTAAAGATAATCATTACAAAAGAAAGGCATTGAAAGTGGGGAAAAATAAATGAGCCAAGTATCTTATTCCTTTCCATTGCCATCTTCACATCGCCCTTCTGGCAATTAAGCTCCTTTTAATTTGGCTTTTGCAGATATTGAATTCTAAATATTGAAGAAACCACATTTCATTGAAAAATGCCACACTTTCATTTTGGAATAAAAGATTTAGTTCATAAGAGATGAGATTCTAATCCAAATTTTCCTTTTAGTAGTGTTACAATCCATTATGTAGCAGCCCTACATACAAATGAGAATGATAGATTATTTTTTTCCACATTCAGGATATTTAGAAATCCCTTCAAAAAGGTTCATGTACTTTTTAAATATGGAGATTTAGGGTCTGAATCAATGGACTGCTATTTTAAGCCTGAAAATAGTGTTATTCAATCTGAAGTTCCACTCTACATCTTCAAATGGGTCATCCACTATTTTCATAGCCATGGTTTCCAGATGTGAGGTAAGTGGCCTAATTCCTAATCATAAAATCTTTACTAGACCTCATTCAAGGGAAGAAATGACAATTGTCTTTACTACTTCAGCACCTGGAAATTTTCTACAAAAATAACTTAGAAATGCATGGGGGTCATGAGGATCCAACCCACATCAGCTATTCTGTCTTTAAAAGTTGTAAGATCAGAGGAAAAGTGGTTTCAAGGCATTTCATAAAACCTATATTTGTGAGTTCCTAATTAAGTGCTTGCATAAAATAAAACCCTAACATTTAAATTACTATTTGTGTAGAAAGGGAAGATACTATTTCCACTTTACATAAGGAAACTCCAGTCTGAGAAGGGGCTCTAAATCCTATTCAAGAAGCAGCAGCTGCTAAGATAAAAAAACAGGATTTTAACCTGTAACTATTTGGCTTCAAATACAGTTTCTCACCACAGGCTCTTTGTATAATATTTGAGGGCTAGGCTTAATAAAAAAAAAAAAAACAAAAAAAACCTGAATGCCTTGTAAGATATATGG
>NW_022319602.1:0-1305 GCF_002776525.5 Piliocolobus tephrosceles
CCATATATCTTACAAGGCATTCAGGTTTTTTTTGTTTTTTTTTTTTTTATTAAGCCTAGCCCTCAAATATTATACAAAGAGCCTGTGGTGAGAAACTGTATTTGAAGCCAAATAGTTACAGGTTAAAATCCTGTTTTTTTATCTTAGCAGCTGCTGCTTCTTGAATAGGATTTAGAGCCCCTTCTCAGACTGGAGTTTCCTTATGTAAAGTGGAAATAGTATCTTCCCTTTCTACACAAATAGTAATTTAAATGTTAGGGTTTTATTTTATGCAAGCACTTAATTAGGAACTCACAAATATAGGTTTTATGAAATGCCTTGAAACCACTTTTCCTCTGATCTTACAACTTTTAAAGACAGAATAGCTGATGTGGGTTGGATCCTCATGACCCCCATGCATTTCTAAGTTATTTTTGTAGAAAATTTCCAGGTGCTGAAGTAGTAAAGACAATTGTCATTTCTTCCCTTGAATGAGGTCTAGTAAAGATTTTATGATTAGGAATTAGGCCACTTACCTCACATCTGGAAACCATGGCTATGAAAATAGTGGATGACCCATTTGAAGATGTAGAGTGGAACTTCAGATTGAATAACACTATTTTCAGGCTTAAAATAGCAGTCCATTGATTCAGACCCTAAATCTCCATATTTAAAAAGTACATGAACCTTTTTGAAGGGATTTCTAAATATCCTGAATGTGGAAAAAAATAATCTATCATTCTCATTTGTATGTAGGGCTGCTACATAATGGATTGTAACACTACTAAAAGGAAAATTTGGATTAGAATCTCATCTCTTATGAACTAAATCTTTTATTCCAAAATGAAAGTGTGGCATTTTTCAATGAAATGTGGTTTCTTCAATATTTAGAATTCAATATCTGCAAAAGCCAAATTAAAAGGAGCTTAATTGCCAGAAGGGCGATGTGAAGATGGCAATGGAAAGGAATAAGATACTTGGCTCATTTATTTTTCCCCACTTTCAATGCCTTTCTTTTGTAATGATTATCTTTACACATGGGCATGTTAGTTTTTTTCTTCCCAATTATAAAATCTTTAATCATTTCCTGGGATATACAAAAATGAAATGAATTAGATGCAATTTTGAATTATGCAGGGTAATGATCAAGAACTGTTTACCAATTCTGCTATATTATAATATTCAAATTATACATAATAACTATTATATATAATAGTTATTATATATATTATATATTATGTATAATACAATTGTATATAATTATATATTATGTATATATAATTATATATTATGTATCATTATATACAATTGTATTATATATCAAAT
>NW_022319603.1:0-6902 GCF_002776525.5 Piliocolobus tephrosceles
GTTTCCAGTCCCGAATCTCAGAGCGGAGCAGACAGCAGGGCATCGGCATGGCCAAAGCCGCGGCGATCGGCATCGACCTGGGCACCACCTACTCCTGTGTGGGGGTGTTCCAGCACGGCAAGGTGGAGATCATCGCCAACGACCAGGGCAACCGCACCACCCCCAGCTACGTGGCTTTCACAGACACCGAGCGGCTCATCGGGGATGCGGCCAAGAACCAGGTGGCGCTGAACCCGCAGAACACCGTGTTTGACGCGAAGCGGCTGATCGGCCGCAAGTTCGGCGACCCGGTGGTGCAGTCGGACATGAAGCACTGGCCTTTCCAGGTGATCAACGACGGAGACAAGCCCAAGGTGCAGGTGAGCTACAAGGGGGAGACCAAGGCATTCTACCCCGAGGAGATCTCGTCCATGGTGCTGACCAAGATGAAGGAGATCGCCGAGGCGTACCTGGGCTACCCGGTGACCAACGCGGTGATCACCGTGCCGGCCTACTTCAACGACTCGCAGCGCCAGGCCACCAAGGATGCGGGGGTGATCGCGGGGCTCAACGTGCTGCGGATCATCAACGAGCCCACGGCGGCGGCCATCGCCTACGGCCTGGACAGAACGGGCAAGGGGGAGCGCAACGTGCTCATCTTTGACCTGGGCGGGGGCACTTTCGACGTGTCCATCCTGACGATCGACGACGGCATCTTCGAGGTGAAAGCCACGGCCGGGGACACCCACCTGGGTGGGGAGGACTTTGACAACAGGCTGGTGAACCACTTCGTGGAGGAGTTCAAGAGAAAACACAAGAAGGACATCAGCCAGAACAAGCGAGCGGTGAGGCGGCTGCGCACTGCCTGCGAGAGGGCCAAGAGGACCCTGTCGTCCAGCACCCAGGCCAGCCTGGAGATCGACTCCCTGTTTGAGGGCATCGACTTCTACACGTCCATCACCAGGGCGAGGTTCGAGGAGCTGTGCTCGGACCTGTTCCGAAGCACCCTGGAGCCCGTGGAGAAGGCTCTGCGCGACGCCAAGCTGGACAAGGCCCAGATCCACGACCTGGTCCTGGTCGGGGGCTCTACCCGCATCCCCAAGGTGCAGAAGCTGCTGCAGGACTTCTTCAACGGGCGCGACCTGAACAAGAGCATCAACCCCGACGAGGCTGTGGCCTACGGGGCGGCGGTGCAGGCGGCCATCCTGATGGGGGACAAGTCCGAGAACGTGCAGGACCTGCTGCTGCTGGACGTGGCTCCGCTGTCGCTGGGGCTGGAGACGGCCGGGGGTGTGATGACTGCCCTGATCAAGCGCAACTCCACCATCCCCACCAAGCAGACGCAGATCTTTACCACCTACTCCGACAACCAACCCGGGGTGCTGATCCAGGTGTACGAGGGCGAGAGGGCCATGACGAAGGACAACAATCTGTTGGGGCGCTTCGAGCTGAGCGGCATCCCTCCGGCCCCCAGGGGCGTGCCCCAAATCGAGGTGACCTTCGACATCGATGCCAACGGCATCCTCAACGTCACGGCCACGGACAAGAGCACCGGCAAGGCCAATAAGATCACCATCACCAACGACAAGGGCCGCCTGAGCAAGGAGGAGATCGAGCGCATGGTGCAGGAGGCAGAGAAGTACAAAGCGGAGGACGAGGTGCAGCGCGAGAGGGTGTCAGCCAAGAACGCCCTGGAGTCGTACGCCTTCAACATGAAGAGCGCCGTGGAGGATGAGGGGCTCAAGGGCAAGATCAGCGAGGCGGACAAGAAGAAGGTGCTGGACAAGTGTCAAGAGGTCATCTCGTGGCTGGATGCCAACACCCTGGCCGAGAAGGACGAGTTTGAGCACAAGAGGAAGGAGCTGGAGCAGGTGTGTAACCCCATCATCAGCGGACTGTATCAGGGTGCGGGTGGTCCCGGGCCTGGCGGCTTCGGGGCTCAGGGTCCCAAGGGAGGGTCTGGGTCAGGCCCCACCATTGAGGAGGTAGATTAGGAGCCTTCCCAAGATTACCGTTTTTGTTTTGGCGCCTCAAGACTTTGTGTTTCCTAATATTTCTGTTTGTAATTTCTCAGTTTCCTGTGTTTGCAATGTTCAAGTTTTTTGGTGAAGTACTGAATGTAACTTTTTTGGTGAAATACTGAACTTGCTTTTTTTCCAGTCTCTAGGTGTAGAGATGAATTTATACTGCCATCTTATGACCATTTCTTCTTTGTAATACACTGAACTCAGGCCATTTTTTAAGTTAGTTACTTCAAAGTAAATAAAGTAAATATGCTCAGGCCATTTTTTAAGTTAGTTACTTGAAAGTAAATAAACTTTAAAATTCAAGTGATGCCTTTTTTTCTTTTATTTGGGGGTCAGTAGGGTCTGCATAGGTTGTCTCATAGCGTCTAAAATGGAATGGCATGTTTGCCTCCAGTAAGGGCACATATTAGAGAAGTGTGGCTATTGTAATGTGATCCATTTGTGTTAGACAAATGGTATGCTCCACTAAAGCTTCTTAATTCTGGCCGGGCATGGTGGCTCAAGCCTGTAATCCCAGCACTTTGGGAGGCCGAGGTGGGTGGATCACTTGAGGTCAGGAGTTCCAGACCAACCTGGCCAATGTGGTGAATCTCTGTCTCTACTAAAAACACAAAAATTAGCCGGGCCTGGTGGTGCGTACCTGTTGTTCCAGGGAGGCTGAGGCAGGAGAATCGCTTGAACCCAGGAAGCAGTGGTAGCAGTGAGCCAAGATCACATCATTGCACTCTAGCCTGGGCGTCATAGCGAGACTCCGTCTCACACACAAAAAAAAAAAAGAAAGTTAAAAAAAAAATAGTAAAGCTTGTTGATGCTGATTGGGTGTTTAGCCTGAGGGTACAAAAAAAGTTTAACACCTGGGATGGTAGCCTCAAATTGGTGTTTGTGTAAGATTGGTCTCAAAAGAGGTGAGGTGGGGTGGGGGATGTGTCTGCAAAAGTGGTCAGAGAGGATGCAGTTAGATGGGAGGCCAGCGCTCCTACCTCCTGTAGGTACACCTAATAAGCTTATGCACTTGATATTTAATCTAGATTCAACACGGAATGGAAGGAGTGTCCTACATTTCAAAGTGAAAAAATAGGGGTACATGCACTGGCTTGCTGAGTTATGCACATGTGCTTTAGTTGTCATCTTTTAAAATGGAAGGGTTTGGCTTGATGCTTCTCTTATGACTGAAAGCATACTGAAATAGAAATGCCACGTTCTTAGCAGTTATCACCTACAATTTAAGTACCCCAGTGAGCACCCGAGCCAGGAAGACCTACATACAGACTTCACTCCCATGCACTTTCCCTTGGAGATGCTTCATGCCCCAGCTGCTAGCATCCCAGAAGTAATTCCCTCCTCCTTGGAAAACGCCCACTACAATCTTTAAAGCTCCTGGAGTGAGCCCCTTTAAAAATAAATTGTATCTGGCCGGGTATGGTGGCTCACGCCTGTAATCCCATCACTTTGGGAGACCAAGGCAGGCGGATCACCTGAGGTCAGGAGTTCGAGACCAGCCTGGCCAACACGGTGAGGATGCCCCCCGCCCCCCACTCCTGCTCCACTAAAAGTAAAAAATTAGGCACGATGGTGGGCACCTGGAATCCCAGCTATTCAGGAGGCTGAGGCAGGTGAATCGCTTGAACTCGGAAGGCAGAGGTTTCAGTGAGCCGAGATTGCACCACTGCACTCCAGTCTGGGTGACAGAGCGAAACTCCATGTCAAAAAATAAAAATAAATTGTATCAGCCGGGCGCAGTGGCTCATGCCCGTAATCCCAGCACTTTGGGAGGCCGAGGCGGGTGGATCATCTCAGGTCAAGAGTTTGAGACCAGCCTGGCCAACAGGGTGAAACCCCATTTCTACTAAAAATACAAAAAGTAGCTGGGCGTGGTAGCAGGCACCTATAATCCCAGCAACTTGGGAGGCGGAGGCAGGAGAATCGCTTGAACCCAGGAGGCGGATGTTGCAGTGAGCCAAGATCGTGCTATTGCACTCCAGCCTGGACAATGAGCGAAACTCCGTCTCAATGAATAAATAAATAAATAGTATCTAAGGTCAATGAAAATGTCTTGGAACCAGATAGAGTTGACGGTAGCATAACATTGTAAAGGTCAAGGCTGCAATGAGCCATGACTGCACCACTGTACTCCAGCCTGAGCAAAAGAGTGAGACCCTGTCTCTGAAAAAAAAAAAAAGAAAAAAGAAAAAAAGCAATTGTATCAATATTTACATTAAAGCACTTTATGAGCTTATGTGTACCTCAAAGCCCATCAAACCATTCACTAAATACTTGTTATGAAGAAAATCCAGTGTTATGGGAAATGACACATACAGGTAGACCTTGCTTTGGAAGTTTGGAAATAGAAAATAACTATGAAATGCTTAGGTTTCCAGGCCAGCCTATAGAGAAACACTTACCTCTTATGGTAGTTAAACTGTAGTACTGTGGACTCTGGCCACAATGTAAATCAATCTTTATGGGAATATCCTTTTGCTATAGGACCTCCTCTCCCCTTCAGAGCTGCAGTAGCATTTGTGACTCTGATCTGCAGACCCTATGGTGACTCTAAACCAGGAGCAACTACCACTACTGTGGCATGGGGTGGGGAAAAGGGTAGTTGGAAAAGGGTGGCGATTGAGAAGGACCTACCAAATGCCTTTGTTGAAACAGTAGAGAAATCATCAGACGTAACATTGAATGGAGGCGATAACAGAGTTCCTATGGCCCTATCAATCAAGCTTATTAGTAAGTGTTTTAACAAGAAATACATACAAATTATTGCTTGCCTGCATACCCTAGCACAGAGTACTGTACCTTGAAATATTCATTTTGTAACCTCAAGAAAAGAGGTTGAGGGAGCTGTGGAATTAGCAAAGAGAATGCAGCGCCATCCATAAACGAAGTGATGTTTTGAGCAGCAGAGGAACTTTGAGGGAGGAAAAGTGCAACAGGAAAAATAACTGCAGGTGTGGAAAAACTAATACAGATATCTTCTCGATTCCAATCACCTCCTGCCTTCCTATACCAGGCCTCAGAAGGCAGCAGGCTATGACAATAAATTTGATTTTATATGGCTTTTGAACCCAGGATTTTACTTTGTAACATATACACTTACTGTTACTCCTGGCCTTTAGAGTTCTTGTCATCCTCAAAAGACGAAAAAGGTATCAAAACAAAAAATTAACTACAGTATTTTATAGATGTGAGAGAAGTGGGCGAAATAATACGGCTTTAGGCTAAAAGAGGAAATGAGGTTATTTCGGGGGGGACAATATTGGCGATTTCTGAGGGGGCAATCCTTACATGAATATAAAAAATTGTGACAGCCACCATTCCTCCCGCTAACTGATCTAAATCCGTCCCCTTGGGAAACGTCCCTGAGGTATCTATCAGGTGCAGTTCAGCCAGAGGGAGTAAGCCCACCGGGCCCTGGTCCTTTCCTAGCACCACTATTTAAAGGGATGTTTGAGGGGTAGGGCAGCGGAGCATTCCAGACACCGGGTTAAACCCGCCCCACCCCGCTGGCCCATGTCCAGCCCGATCAATAATTGGAGAAGAGAATGGAGCAGGGCGTGGTGGCGCGGACCTGGATAACAAGCTACACAGGAGGCTGAGGCGGGAGGATCGCTTGAGCCTGGGAGGTGGAGGCTGCAGTGAGCCATGATTGCACCACTGCACTCCAGCCTGGGAGACCCTGTCTCAAAAAAAAGTTGAAAAAAAAATTAGAAGGGAGGGCACCGGAGAAGGGCTGGAGCAGGTTCATAGGTTCGGACTACGGAGGAGCCCAGCAACCGAGAATCACTCCTGAGGGTCTACTTTTCATATTCTCTTGATGCCTCACGGGGCGAGGGACTAGAACGGGGCGCTGAGCTGGCGGTGGGCAAAAGCCAACCGACTCCGTCTCCCACTCCTTTCCCATCAGTCGCGCGTCCCCGCGCACACGGGTGCGCGCTGGCCGCGGGCCGTGGGGACCTTCTCTTCTCGCCTCTGGCCACCCAATGCATCTGATTTAGTTGTATGAAAGTTACAAAACTCTCCAATATTTTCGTCTTGTAAGTTACCTAGTATGAGAGAAACTCGAAAGGTCCTTCTTTCTTTCCTCCTTTAATCCCTTTCTGGAAAAAAAAAACATCGGAAAACGCAGGAGTGGGACAGGCAGCCCCGAAGCCAGCCCCGCCCTCAGGCCCCAGCGGCCCAGCCTTTTCTTCCTCCCCACCGCGCTCCCCCGCCCTTCCTCGGGTTTGGCAGAGGCTCTTTCCCCTGTGGTTGGCTCTGCCCGAAGTTTCTAGAGTTTTCTGACCTTCAAGGCGAGAACTGCTGTGTCATTCTTAGGGACACTGCCCAACAAACTGCGCCACCCAAGTCTCTCTCCCTCCCCTCGCCAAGCGGTCCTAAAACATCAAGGTTAGTCAGGACTCTATATTTAACGTCCAGAAGATTCTGTGAACTGTATGCCAACTTTGCCATAGTAACGGGGCTCCCCCCTCCTTTCCCCTCTTTCTGCCTGAGCAATCTGTTCTATCAGAAAGGAGAAGCAGGGCTGGGAGAGCTGGAAGGTGGGGAAGGCAAGAGCTCGTAGGGGCCTTGGTCGTGAGTCCGAAGAGCGGAGCAGCAGCCAGGAAGGGAGTCCCTGGCTGATCATACACCTGAGGTGCCCTCAATGCTCGCAGAGCCCAGCACTGTGTTCATTTGTTTTCCTTTTTAGAGAATACAACAATTAGGTCTAACCACAAAATTAAAAGCAAACAAAACCCACTTAGGTTGATAAGCCAGTGTGGGAAGGAGTACAAAATGAGTGTGAGAACGTGTGGGTCCAATCACCAGTTCTGTAACCTGTCCTCTGGGTAACCAGATCAAGCCACTGAACTTCTTTGATCCTTGGTGCTCTCTTTGAAAATGAAAAGGTTTGGG
>NW_022319603.1:7002-9312 GCF_002776525.5 Piliocolobus tephrosceles
ATGTACCCTAGAACTTAAAGTATAATAAAAAAAATAAAATCTAAAAAAAAAAAAAAAAAGAAAATGAAAAGGTTTGACTGGATGGCCTGTGCCTGCAGATCTTAGGACAGTTTTTACATTAAGCTGAAAGCAGCTGTAGTCCTACTAATGGTCCCCAACTTTTAAACACCTAAATAAGAATGACTAGGAGTCACATCTGAGAATATGGGATGCCCAATAAAAGGAGGGAGAAGATAATATTTTCTTTGATCATGTAGGGAATTTTTATTTTTTTTTTAATTTCAGAGAGGATCTCTGTCTCCCAGGCTGGAGTGCAGTGGTGTGATCATAGCACACTGCAGCCTTGACCTCTTGTGGTCAAACGATCCTCCTACCTCAGCCTCCCAAGTAGCTGGGACTACAGGCACCTGCCACCACGCCCAGCTAACTTTTAAAGTTTTTGGTTAGAGATGGTGTCCCACCCACTATGTTGCCCAGACTGATCTTGGACTTCTGAGTTCAAGTGCCTGCCTTGGCTTCCTGAAGCACTGGGATTACCGATGTGAGCCACCACACCCAGTCCAGATATTGTTAATGCTGTTTTAGAGATGAACACGTCGAAACTTGTGTTATTTAGTCAACTTACAAGTACTTCCTTGTTGAAAAGAAAAACAGCCTCACCAAAGAAGTAGAGCGCAGATGCAAATCCAGGATTTTCCCTTCCCAGATTTTTTCTTTCCATGCTGCTGGAAATGGCCAGGGTTCTCTTTGTCATTGAAGCATATGTCATTCATTCAGTTAAGAATGCCTACCTCTAGATTTCATATCAATTAACTCTTTTGCTTTCGTCTGGATGAACTTAAAATCATACCATCTTTTTTTTTAAATTTATTATTATTTTTTTGAGACAGTCTTGTTCTGTCACCCAGACTGGAGTGCAGTGATCTCAGCTCACTGCAACCTCCACCTCCTGGGTTCAAGTGATTATCCTGCCTCAGCTCCTGAGTAGCTGGGATTACAGGTGTGTGCCACCACGTCCGGCTAATTTTTGTGTTTTTTAGTAGAGACGGGGTTTTGCCATGTTGCCCAGGCTGGTCTCGAACTCCTGACCTCAGGTGATCCACCCACCTCGGCCTCCCAAAGTGCTGGGATTATATGGGTGAGCCATCGCTCCCGGTCTATACCATCTTTTAAAACGAACAAAATTAAGACAACTACTGTTTGAGGAACTATAAAAAGGAGAGGGAGAAGGAAGGAAAACACCCTGCAGAGTCAGCCTGAAGAAAGCTCTCTTACCCCACACTGCTGTAGCAGTTATGTTCTTGGCACTCCCTCTTCAGTTCTCTTTTCCCTTTGAAACCATCTGACCCAGCTTTCAGTTTGGGGAATCTGAGCTCTGATCCTTCCAAACACAGAATCCAGTAAAAACCTAATTCTGAAATTAATCACATTAAAGTTCTGAAAAATCTCCTGGGGTTCTTATATATTCACCTTAGATAGCAATTAAACTTGTGACTGGATTTCTGCCTTGGGAAGCATCCAGTCTAAAAGGAAATAAGAGGCGGGGGCGGCGCCTCACGCCTGTAATCCCAGCACTTTGGGTGGCCCAGACGGGCGGATTACCTGAGGTCAGGAGTTCAAGACTAGCCTGGCCAACATGACAAAACCCCGTCTCTACTGAAAATACAAAAATTAGGCGGGCATGGTGGTGTGCACCTTTAATCCCAGCCACTCAGGAGACTGAGGCAGGAGAATCGCTTGAACCTGGGAGGTGGAGGTTGCAGTGAGCCGAGACTGTGTCATTGCACTCCAGCCTGGGCAACAGAGCAAGACTCTGTCTCAAAAAAAAAAAAAAAAAAAAGAAAGAAAGAAAATTCAGGTGACCCTCTCCTTGTCAGGAAATGGACAAGGAATATGGATGTGTGGGTTTCCAGTCTAGTCCATAGAGGCTTCACTTAAAAGCTAGGTCAACTATAGCACTGTAGACTCTGACTAGTATGACTGATTCAAGAAAAACAGCATTTCTATTGGATTTTTCTGCTATCCGGAGAGCATCCAAGATTTGGGGCCCCAACACCACATCTACTTTCCAGGCACTTGAGACAGTGATGCCCTTTGCTTCATGCCAATAGAGAGGTTTTTTTTTCTCCCCCCTCTTACCACCCACCCCCCACTTTTTATGTTTCTCAACAGAATCAGTTAAGTATTTTATTTTCGAGAAGGAGTTTCGCTTTTGTTGCCCAGGCTAGAGTGAAATGGCGTGATCTTGGCTCACTGCAACCTTCGCCTCCTGGGTTCAAGTGATTCTCCTGCCTCAGCCTCCCAAGTAGC
>NW_022319603.1:9412-12240 GCF_002776525.5 Piliocolobus tephrosceles
TTTTTTTTTTTTTTTGTATTTTTAGTAGGGGGTTTCTCCATGTTGGTCAGGCTGGTCTCGAACTTCTGACCTCAGGTGATCTGCCCGCTTCGGCCTCCCAAAGTGCTGGGATTACAGGTGTGAGCCACCGTGACTGGCCTCGGAGAACTATTTTAAATTGTAGATTTGGAAGGAGGGAAGGAATGAATCCAGACCTGCCAGTAGTAGCAGTTGATGGTGAGGAAGCTTCCAGAGGGAGGGGTGAGGTTAAGGGTCTCTGGAAGTGTTGATACACTGTGCAGCTAAGATGAAAGTTTGGGAGAATCTCCAGCCAGACATTTCATAGAGAAATGTTTGGGAAAATTCCTGAAGTTTGACTGGTTTGACTAGTTTAGAGAGGTGATTCATTAGGGAGCTAGAGCTGAATGCGAAAGTTATCACCGACCTGCACGTACAGACACACACAGATTGTTAAAGCAATTTATTTGCAACAGCAGTTTAGATCAGTGAATTATAAACAAATGAATACCCTTGAATTCCAGGAAGAGTTGTTTTGATAGTGGACAGGTGTGTGTGTGTGTGGTGTGCATATGAAAAATGCCATTTGAACAAAGTGTTTAAAAACAGGATTATTCCCTTCATCAATAACTTCTTCTTTCCATTTGTGCTCAAGGAATGTCAGCATGGCAATGAGACTATTTTTTTTTCTTTCTTTTTTTTTTTTTGTGGTAGGTTGTAAACACAGTACAGCTTCAACCCCCTCACATTTTCCTTTCAGATGCCTAACAAAAGGGTCTTGCATTCACACTAAGAATGAAGGGAAAAAAAAGGGGGAAGTAAATTATTAAATGCAATTGTATTTCAAACAGGAGGAAGGAGAATCCGCAGGAAGTTGGAATCCAGGATAAAAACTTACACACATTCAGCCTGGCCAACGCGGCGAAACCCCATCTCTATTAAAAATACAAAAATTAGCCGGGAGTGGTGGCACATCCTGTAATTCCAGCTATTGGGGAGGCTGAGGCAGCAGAACTATTTGAACCCCAGGGACAGAGGTTGCAGTGAGCAGAGATCTCGCCACTGCACTCCAGCCTGGGCCACAGAGTGAGAGTCAGTCTCAAAACAAACAAACAAAAACAACTGGCCGGGAATGATGGCTCACGCCTGTAATCCCAGAATTTTGGGAGGCCGAGGTGGGTGGATCAGGAGGTCAGCAGTTCGAGACCAGCCTGACCAACATGGTGAAACCCTGTCTCTACTAAAAATACAAAAATTAGCCGGGCGTGGTGGCGCCCGCCTGTAATCCTAGCTACTCAAGAGGCTGAGGTAGGAGACTCGCTTGAACCCGGGAGGTGGAGGCTACAGTGAGCCGAGATCACGCCACTGCACTCCAGCTTGGGCGACAGAGCCAGACTGTCTCAAAATGGAAACAAACTTAAGACACATAACCTGAGGTTTTAGAGGAGCTAGAACCTGGGTCCCAACCCCTCCCGATTTCCAGCATCACTCCACAGTTTGCTTAGAGGGCCACCTGCCAAACAGCTGTAGTATGTGATGTTAAAGAGGGCTAAACACCCCCGGTACCTCCCTCCCAGGCTCACCATCTTGTTACATTTGACCTAAAAACGGTGGACAGCCTAGGGATTTCAGGGACAGACAGAAAATTTTATTTGGCACTGTGAGGTCCTAGTTCTACAAACTGTCCTGGAGTGAAACAGGAATTGAGGAGAAAGTAGAAAGGAGGTGTCTCGGACCCCAAGCTAGGAATGGGGAGGGAAGTGGAGGAACGCAAAATGCCTTAAGGACGGCCTACATACTAAGGAAAATTTTTTCTAACTCCTGGTTGCAGCAGAGGGGAGCGGCTGAGGGCGGGGGCAGGGGTGCGGCCGACCCACCCCTCCCACTACCCGACCAGCGCCTCCTTTCCTCCTTGGATGGGTGCCCCTGTCTTGCTAAGAACTGCCTGTTTACACAACTGCTTTGCTTGTGAAAATATAAAGGCTCCTATTCCCAGATGTCCCATCCTTGTAGGTTAAAGATTATGTCAAAAACTATATTGCATTATCTCATTCCTTCTTCCCATTACGATGGAAAAAACATCCGGGAGGGTCGGGTCGTTTCTCAGGCCGACTAGGCCATTGGGTGCCTTGGAGAAAGGACCCAAAGCTGCCCCGTCCTTCACAGACACAGTCCAATCAGAGTCTCCTAGGCACATCGATGCACCGCCTCCTTTGAGAAGCAAGGTAACTTTCGGGTTCTGGTGGTCTCCAAAGTCATCCAACCAATCTTGCACCGCCCTGAAATTACAAGCCCAGAGCGGTCTCTTACTGTCAATTACCTACTGAAGGGCCAGCGGCCAGCATTGCCATGGAGACCAACGCCCTTCCCACCGCCACTCCCCCTTCCTCTCAGGGCCCCTGTCCCCTCCAGTGAATCCCAGAAGACTCTGGAGAGTTCGGAGCGGAGGGCGGCACCCTGGCCTCTGATTGGTCCAAGGAAGGCTGGGCGGCAGGACGGGAGGCGAAACCCCTGGAATATTCCCGACCTGGCAGCCTCATCGAGCTCGGTGATTGGCTCAGAAGGGAAAAGGCGGGTCTCCGCGACGACTTATAAACGCCGAGGGGCGAGCGGTCCGGAAAACCGCCAGCCTCAGGAGCTGCTGCGAGGGTGGGCGTCCTTTTATGAGAGTGACTCCCTCGGTCCCAAGGCTTTCGCAGAGCAAACCTGTGCGGCTGCAGGCACCAGCACGTTGAGTTTCCGGCGTTCCGGAGGACTGAGCTCTTGTCGCGGGTCGCGTCCGCTGTTTCCAGTCCCGAATCTCAGAGCGGAGCAGACAGCAGGGCATCGGC
>NW_022319604.1:0-2828 GCF_002776525.5 Piliocolobus tephrosceles
GCCGATGCCCTGCTGTCTGCTCCGCTCTGAGATTCGGGACTGGAAACAGCGGACGCGACCCGCGACAAGAGCTCAGTCCTCCGGAACGCCGGAAACTCAACGTGCTGGTGCCTGCAGCCGCACAGGTTTGCTCTGCGAAAGCCTTGGGACCGAGGGAGTCACTCTCATAAAAGGACGCCCACCCTCGCAGCAGCTCCTGAGGCTGGCGGTTTTCCGGACCGCTCGCCCCTCGGCGTTTATAAGTCGTCGCGGAGACCCGCCTTTTCCCTTCTGAGCCAATCACCGAGCTCGATGAGGCTGCCAGGTCGGGAATATTCCAGGGGTTTCGCCTCCCGTCCTGCCGCCCAGCCTTCCTTGGACCAATCAGAGGCCAGGGTGCCGCCCTCCGCTCCGAACTCTCCAGAGTCTTCTGGGATTCACTGGAGGGGACAGGGGCCCTGAGAGGAAGGGGGAGTGGCGGTGGGAAGGGCGTTGGTCTCCATGGCAATGCTGGCCGCTGGCCCTTCAGTAGGTAATTGACAGTAAGAGACCGCTCTGGGCTTGTAATTTCAGGGCGGTGCAAGATTGGTTGGATGACTTTGGAGACCACCAGAACCCGAAAGTTACCTTGCTTCTCAAAGGAGGCGGTGCATCGATGTGCCTAGGAGACTCTGATTGGACTGTGTCTGTGAAGGACGGGGCAGCTTTGGGTCCTTTCTCCAAGGCACCCAATGGCCTAGTCGGCCTGAGAAACGACCCGACCCTCCCGGATGTTTTTTCCATCGTAATGGGAAGAAGGAATGAGATAATGCAATATAGTTTTTGACATAATCTTTAACCTACAAGGATGGGACATCTGGGAATAGGAGCCTTTATATTTTCACAAGCAAAGCAGTTGTGTAAACAGGCAGTTCTTAGCAAGACAGGGGCACCCATCCAAGGAGGAAAGGAGGCGCTGGTCGGGTAGTGGGAGGGGTGGGTCGGCCGCACCCCTGCCCCCGCCCTCAGCCGCTCCCCTCTGCTGCAACCAGGAGTTAGAAAAAATTTTCCTTAGTATGTAGGCCGTCCTTAAGGCATTTTGCGTTCCTCCACTTCCCTCCCCATTCCTAGCTTGGGGTCCGAGACACCTCCTTTCTACTTTCTCCTCAATTCCTGTTTCACTCCAGGACAGTTTGTAGAACTAGGACCTCACAGTGCCAAATAAAATTTTCTGTCTGTCCCTGAAATCCCTAGGCTGTCCACCGTTTTTAGGTCAAATGTAACAAGATGGTGAGCCTGGGAGGGAGGTACCGGGGGTGTTTAGCCCTCTTTAACATCACATACTACAGCTGTTTGGCAGGTGGCCCTCTAAGCAAACTGTGGAGTGATGCTGGAAATCGGGAGGGGTTGGGACCCAGGTTCTAGCTCCTCTAAAACCTCAGGTTATGTGTCTTAAGTTTGTTTCCATTTTGAGACAGTCTGGCTCTGTCGCCCAAGCTGGAGTGCAGTGGCGTGATCTCGGCTCACTGTAGCCTCCACCTCCCGGGTTCAAGCGAGTCTCCTACCTCAGCCTCTTGAGTAGCTAGGATTACAGGCGGGCGCCACCACGCCCGGCTAATTTTTGTATTTTTAGTAGAGACAGGGTTTCACCATGTTGGTCAGGCTGGTCTCGAACTGCTGACCTCCTGATCCACCCACCTCGGCCTCCCAAAATTCTGGGATTACAGGCGTGAGCCATCATTCCCGGCCAGTTGTTTTTGTTTGTTTGTTTTGAGACTGACTCTCACTCTGTGGCCCAGGCTGGAGTGCAGTGGCGAGATCTCTGCTCACTGCAACCTCTGTCCCTGGGGTTCAAATAGTTCTGCTGCCTCAGCCTCCCCAATAGCTGGAATTACAGGATGTGCCACCACTCCCGGCTAATTTTTGTATTTTTAATAGAGATGGGGTTTCGCCGCGTTGGCCAGGCTGAATGTGTGTAAGTTTTTATCCTGGATTCCAACTTCCTGCGGATTCTCCTTCCTCCTGTTTGAAATACAATTGCATTTAATAATTTACTTCCCCCTTTTTTTTCCCTTCATTCTTAGTGTGAATGCAAGACCCTTTTGTTAGGCATCTGAAAGGAAAATGTGAGGGGGTTGAAGCTGTACTGTGTTTACAACCTACCACAAAAAAAAAAAAAGAAAGAAAAAAAAATAGTCTCATTGCCATGCTGACATTCCTTGAGCACAAATGGAAAGAAGAAGTTATTGATGAAGGGAATAATCCTGTTTTTAAACACTTTGTTCAAATGGCATTTTTCATATGCACACCACACACACACACACCTGTCCACTATCAAAACAACTCTTCCTGGAATTCAAGGGTATTCATTTGTTTATAATTCACTGATCTAAACTGCTGTTGCAAATAAATTGCTTTAACAATCTGTGTGTGTCTGTACGTGCAGGTCGGTGATAACTTTCGCATTCAGCTCTAGCTCCCTAATGAATCACCTCTCTAAACTAGTCAAACCAGTCAAACTTCAGGAATTTTCCCAAACATTTCTCTATGAAATGTCTGGCTGGAGATTCTCCCAAACTTTCATCTTAGCTGCACAGTGTATCAACACTTCCAGAGACCCTTAACCTCACCCCTCCCTCTGGAAGCTTCCTCACCATCAACTGCTACTACTGGCAGGTCTGGATTCATTCCTTCCCTCC
This sequence comes from Piliocolobus tephrosceles, assembly GCF_002776525.5. Lineage (NCBI taxonomy): Eukaryota > Metazoa > Chordata > Mammalia > Primates > Cercopithecidae > Piliocolobus > Piliocolobus tephrosceles. Next base: position 2,658 of record NW_022319604.1, read on the forward strand.
TTCCAAATCTACAATTTAAAATAGTTCTCCGAGGCCAGTCACGGTGGCTCACACCTGTAATCCCAGCACTTTGGGAGGCCGAAGCGGGCAGATCACCTGAGGTCAGAAGTTCGAGACCAGCCTGACCAACATGGAGAAACCCCCTACTAAAAATACAAAAAAAAAAAAAAA
>NW_022319604.1:2928-5238 GCF_002776525.5 Piliocolobus tephrosceles
GCTACTTGGGAGGCTGAGGCAGGAGAATCACTTGAACCCAGGAGGCGAAGGTTGCAGTGAGCCAAGATCACGCCATTTCACTCTAGCCTGGGCAACAAAAGCGAAACTCCTTCTCGAAAATAAAATACTTAACTGATTCTGTTGAGAAACATAAAAAGTGGGGGGTGGGTGGTAAGAGGGGGGAGAAAAAAAAACCTCTCTATTGGCATGAAGCAAAGGGCATCACTGTCTCAAGTGCCTGGAAAGTAGATGTGGTGTTGGGGCCCCAAATCTTGGATGCTCTCCGGATAGCAGAAAAATCCAATAGAAATGCTGTTTTTCTTGAATCAGTCATACTAGTCAGAGTCTACAGTGCTATAGTTGACCTAGCTTTTAAGTGAAGCCTCTATGGACTAGACTGGAAACCCACACATCCATATTCCTTGTCCATTTCCTGACAAGGAGAGGGTCACCTGAATTTTCTTTCTTTCTTTTTTTTTTTTTTTTTTTTGAGACAGAGTCTTGCTCTGTTGCCCAGGCTGGAGTGCAATGACACAGTCTCGGCTCACTGCAACCTCCACCTCCCAGGTTCAAGCGATTCTCCTGCCTCAGTCTCCTGAGTGGCTGGGATTAAAGGTGCACACCACCATGCCCGCCTAATTTTTGTATTTTCAGTAGAGACGGGGTTTTGTCATGTTGGCCAGGCTAGTCTTGAACTCCTGACCTCAGGTAATCCGCCCGTCTGGGCCACCCAAAGTGCTGGGATTACAGGCGTGAGGCGCCGCCCCCGCCTCTTATTTCCTTTTAGACTGGATGCTTCCCAAGGCAGAAATCCAGTCACAAGTTTAATTGCTATCTAAGGTGAATATATAAGAACCCCAGGAGATTTTTCAGAACTTTAATGTGATTAATTTCAGAATTAGGTTTTTACTGGATTCTGTGTTTGGAAGGATCAGAGCTCAGATTCCCCAAACTGAAAGCTGGGTCAGATGGTTTCAAAGGGAAAAGAGAACTGAAGAGGGAGTGCCAAGAACATAACTGCTACAGCAGTGTGGGGTAAGAGAGCTTTCTTCAGGCTGACTCTGCAGGGTGTTTTCCTTCCTTCTCCCTCTCCTTTTTATAGTTCCTCAAACAGTAGTTGTCTTAATTTTGTTCGTTTTAAAAGATGGTATAGACCGGGAGCGATGGCTCACCCATATAATCCCAGCACTTTGGGAGGCCGAGGTGGGTGGATCACCTGAGGTCAGGAGTTCGAGACCAGCCTGGGCAACATGGCAAAACCCCGTCTCTACTAAAAAACACAAAAATTAGCCGGACGTGGTGGCACACACCTGTAATCCCAGCTACTCAGGAGCTGAGGCAGGATAATCACTTGAACCCAGGAGGTGGAGGTTGCAGTGAGCTGAGATCACTGCACTCCAGTCTGGGTGACAGAACAAGACTGTCTCAAAAAAATAATAATAAATTTAAAAAAAAAGATGGTATGATTTTAAGTTCATCCAGACGAAAGCAAAAGAGTTAATTGATATGAAATCTAGAGGTAGGCATTCTTAACTGAATGAATGACATATGCTTCAATGACAAAGAGAACCCTGGCCATTTCCAGCAGCATGGAAAGAAAAAATCTGGGAAGGGAAAATCCTGGATTTGCATCTGCGCTCTACTTCTTTGGTGAGGCTGTTTTTCTTTTCAACAAGGAAGTACTTGTAAGTTGACTAAATAACACAAGTTTCGACGTGTTCATCTCTAAAACAGCATTAACAATATCTGGACTGGGTGTGGTGGCTCACATCGGTAATCCCAGTGCTTCAGGAAGCCAAGGCAGGCACTTGAACTCAGAAGTCCAAGATCAGTCTGGGCAACATAGTGGGTGGGACACCATCTCTAACCAAAAACTTTAAAAGTTAGCTGGGCGTGGTGGCAGGTGCCTGTAGTCCCAGCTACTTGGGAGGCTGAGGTAGGAGGATCGTTTGACCACAAGAGGTCAAGGCTGCAGTGTGCTATGATCACACCACTGCACTCCAGCCTGGGAGACAGAGATCCTCTCTGAAATTAAAAAAAAAATAAAAATTCCCTACATGATCAAAGAAAATATTATCTTCTCCCTCCTTTTATTGGGCATCCCATATTCTCAGATGTGACTCCTAGTCATTCTTATTTAGGTGTTTAAAAGTTGGGGACCATTAGTAGGACTACAGCTGCTTTCAGCTTAATGTAAAAACTGTCCTAAGATCTGCAGGCACAGGCCATCCAGTCAAACCTTTTCATTTTCTTTTTTTTTTTTTTTTTAGATTTTATTTTTTTTATTATACTTTAAGTTCTAGGGTACAT
>NW_022319604.1:5338-12240 GCF_002776525.5 Piliocolobus tephrosceles
CCCAAACCTTTTCATTTTCAAAGAGAGCACCAAGGATCAAAGAAGTTCAGTGGCTTGATCTGGTTACCCAGAGGACAGGTTACAGAACTGGTGATTGGACCCACACGTTCTCACACTCATTTTGTACTCCTTCCCACACTGGCTTATCAACCTAAGTGGGTTTTGTTTGCTTTTAATTTTGTGGTTAGACCTAATTGTTGTATTCTCTAAAAAGGAAAACAAATGAACACAGTGCTGGGCTCTGCGAGCATTGAGGGCACCTCAGGTGTATGATCAGCCAGGGACTCCCTTCCTGGCTGCTGCTCCGCTCTTCGGACTCACGACCAAGGCCCCTACGAGCTCTTGCCTTCCCCACCTTCCAGCTCTCCCAGCCCTGCTTCTCCTTTCTGATAGAACAGATTGCTCAGGCAGAAAGAGGGGAAAGGAGGGGGGAGCCCCGTTACTATGGCAAAGTTGGCATACAGTTCACAGAATCTTCTGGACGTTAAATATAGAGTCCTGACTAACCTTGATGTTTTAGGACCGCTTGGCGAGGGGAGGGAGAGAGACTTGGGTGGCGCAGTTTGTTGGGCAGTGTCCCTAAGAATGACACAGCAGTTCTCGCCTTGAAGGTCAGAAAACTCTAGAAACTTCGGGCAGAGCCAACCACAGGGGAAAGAGCCTCTGCCAAACCCGAGGAAGGGCGGGGGAGCGCGGTGGGGAGGAAGAAAAGGCTGGGCCGCTGGGGCCTGAGGGCGGGGCTGGCTTCGGGGCTGCCTGTCCCACTCCTGCGTTTTCCGATGTTTTTTTTTTCCAGAAAGGGATTAAAGGAGGAAAGAAAGAAGGACCTTTCGAGTTTCTCTCATACTAGGTAACTTACAAGACGAAAATATTGGAGAGTTTTGTAACTTTCATACAACTAAATCAGATGCATTGGGTGGCCAGAGGCGAGAAGAGAAGGTCCCCACGGCCCGCGGCCAGCGCGCACCCGTGTGCGCGGGGACGCGCGACTGATGGGAAAGGAGTGGGAGACGGAGTCGGTTGGCTTTTGCCCACCGCCAGCTCAGCGCCCCGTTCTAGTCCCTCGCCCCGTGAGGCATCAAGAGAATATGAAAAGTAGACCCTCAGGAGTGATTCTCGGTTGCTGGGCTCCTCCGTAGTCCGAACCTATGAACCTGCTCCAGCCCTTCTCCGGTGCCCTCCCTTCTAATTTTTTTTTCAACTTTTTTTTGAGACAGGGTCTCCCAGGCTGGAGTGCAGTGGTGCAATCATGGCTCACTGCAGCCTCCACCTCCCAGGCTCAAGCGATCCTCCCGCCTCAGCCTCCTGTGTAGCTTGTTATCCAGGTCCGCGCCACCACGCCCTGCTCCATTCTCTTCTCCAATTATTGATCGGGCTGGACATGGGCCAGCGGGGTGGGGCGGGTTTAACCCGGTGTCTGGAATGCTCCGCTGCCCTACCCCTCAAACATCCCTTTAAATAGTGGTGCTAGGAAAGGACCAGGGCCCGGTGGGCTTACTCCCTCTGGCTGAACTGCACCTGATAGATACCTCAGGGACGTTTCCCAAGGGGACGGATTTAGATCAGTTAGCGGGAGGAATGGTGGCTGTCACAATTTTTTATATTCATGTAAGGATTGCCCCCTCAGAAATCGCCAATATTGTCCCCCCCGAAATAACCTCATTTCCTCTTTTAGCCTAAAGCCGTATTATTTCGCCCACTTCTCTCACATCTATAAAATACTGTAGTTAATTTTTTGTTTTGATACCTTTTTCGTCTTTTGAGGATGACAAGAACTCTAAAGGCCAGGAGTAACAGTAAGTGTATATGTTACAAAGTAAAATCCTGGGTTCAAAAGCCATATAAAATCAAATTTATTGTCATAGCCTGCTGCCTTCTGAGGCCTGGTATAGGAAGGCAGGAGGTGATTGGAATCGAGAAGATATCTGTATTAGTTTTTCCACACCTGCAGTTATTTTTCCTGTTGCACTTTTCCTCCCTCAAAGTTCCTCTGCTGCTCAAAACATCACTTCGTTTATGGATGGCGCTGCATTCTCTTTGCTAATTCCACAGCTCCCTCAACCTCTTTTCTTGAGGTTACAAAATGAATATTTCAAGGTACAGTACTCTGTGCTAGGGTATGCAGGCAAGCAATAATTTGTATGTATTTCTTGTTAAAACACTTACTAATAAGCTTGATTGATAGGGCCATAGGAACTCTGTTATCGCCTCCATTCAATGTTACGTCTGATGATTTCTCTACTGTTTCAACAAAGGCATTTGGTAGGTCCTTCTCAATCGCCACCCTTTTCCAACTACCCTTTTCCCCACCCCATGCCACAGTAGTGGTAGTTGCTCCTGGTTTAGAGTCACCATAGGGTCTGCAGATCAGAGTCACAAATGCTACTGCAGCTCTGAAGGGGAGAGGAGGTCCTATAGCAAAAGGATATTCCCATAAAGATTGATTTACATTGTGGCCAGAGTCCACAGTACTACAGTTTAACTACCATAAGAGGTAAGTGTTTCTCTATAGGCTGGCCTGGAAACCTAAGCATTTCATAGTTATTTTCTATTTCCAAACTTCCAAAGCAAGGTCTACCTGTATGTGTCATTTCCCATAACACTGGATTTTCTTCATAACAAGTATTTAGTGAATGGTTTGATGGGCTTTGAGGTACACATAAGCTCATAAAGTGCTTTAATGTAAATATTGATACAATTGCTTTTTTTCTTTTTTCTTTTTTTTTTTTTCAGAGACAGGGTCTCACTCTTTTGCTCAGGCTGGAGTACAGTGGTGCAGTCATGGCTCATTGCAGCCTTGACCTTTACAATGTTATGCTACCGTCAACTCTATCTGGTTCCAAGACATTTTCATTGACCTTAGATACTATTTATTTATTTATTCATTGAGACGGAGTTTCGCTCATTGTCCAGGCTGGAGTGCAATAGCACGATCTTGGCTCACTGCAACATCCGCCTCCTGGGTTCAAGCGATTCTCCTGCCTCCGCCTCCCAAGTTGCTGGGATTATAGGTGCCTGCTACCACGCCCAGCTACTTTTTGTATTTTTAGTAGAAATGGGGTTTCACCCTGTTGGCCAGGCTGGTCTCAAACTCTTGACCTGAGATGATCCACCCGCCTCGGCCTCCCAAAGTGCTGGGATTACGGGCATGAGCCACTGCGCCCGGCTGATACAATTTATTTTTATTTTTTGACATGGAGTTTCGCTCTGTCACCCAGACTGGAGTGCAGTGGTGCAATCTCGGCTCACTGAAACCTCTGCCTTCCGAGTTCAAGCGATTCACCTGCCTCAGCCTCCTGAATAGCTGGGATTCCAGGTGCCCACCATCGTGCCTAATTTTTTACTTTTAGTGGAGCAGGAGTGGGGGGCGGGGGGCATCCTCACCGTGTTGGCCAGGCTGGTCTCGAACTCCTGACCTCAGGTGATCCGCCTGCCTTGGTCTCCCAAAGTGATGGGATTACAGGCGTGAGCCACCATACCCGGCCAGATACAATTTATTTTTAAAGGGGCTCACTCCAGGAGCTTTAAAGATTGTAGTGGGCGTTTTCCAAGGAGGAGGGAATTACTTCTGGGATGCTAGCAGCTGGGGCATGAAGCATCTCCAAGGGAAAGTGCATGGGAGTGAAGTCTGTATGTAGGTCTTCCTGGCTCGGGTGCTCACTGGGGTACTTAAATTGTAGGTGATAACTGCTAAGAACGTGGCATTTCTATTTCAGTATGCTTTCAGTCATAAGAGAAGCATCAAGCCAAACCCTTCCATTTTAAAAGATGACAACTAAAGCACATGTGCATAACTCAGCAAGCCAGTGCATGTACCCCTATTTTTTCACTTTGAAATGTAGGACACTCCTTCCATTCCGTGTTGAATCTAGATTAAATATCAAGTGCATAAGCTTATTAGGTGTACCTACAGGAGGTAGGAGCGCTGGCCTCCCATCTAACTGCATCCTCTCTGACCACTTTTGCAGACACATCCCCCACCCCACCTCACCTCTTTTGAGACCAATCTTACACAAACACCAATTTGAGGCTACCATCCCAGGTGTTAAACTTTTTTTGTACCCTCAGGCTAAACACCCAATCAGCATCAACAAGCTTTACTATTTTTTTTTTAACTTTCTTTTTTTTTTTTGTGTGTGAGACGGAGTCTCGCTATGACGCCCAGGCTAGAGTGCAATGATGTGATCTTGGCTCACTGCTACCACTGCTTCCTGGGTTCAAGCGATTCTCCTGCCTCAGCCTCCCTGGAACAACAGGTACGCACCACCAGGCCCGGCTAATTTTTGTGTTTTTAGTAGAGACAGAGATTCACCACATTGGCCAGGTTGGTCTGGAACTCCTGACCTCAAGTGATCCACCCACCTCGGCCTCCCAAAGTGCTGGGATTACAGGCTTGAGCCACCATGCCCGGCCAGAATTAAGAAGCTTTAGTGGAGCATACCATTTGTCTAACACAAATGGATCACATTACAATAGCCACACTTCTCTAATATGTGCCCTTACTGGAGGCAAACATGCCATTCCATTTTAGACGCTATGAGACAACCTATGCAGACCCTACTGACCCCCAAATAAAAGAAAAAAAGGCATCACTTGAATTTTAAAGTTTATTTACTTTCAAGTAACTAACTTAAAAAATGGCCTGAGCATATTTACTTTATTTACTTTGAAGTAACTAACTTAAAAAATGGCCTGAGTTCAGTGTATTACAAAGAAGAAATGGTCATAAGATGGCAGTATAAATTCATCTCTACACCTAGAGACTGGAAAAAAAGCAAGTTCAGTATTTCACCAAAAAAGTTACATTCAGTACTTCACCAAAAAACTTGAACATTGCAAACACAGGAAACTGAGAAATTACAAACAGAAATATTAGGAAACACAAAGTCTTGAGGCGCCAAAACAAAAACGGTAATCTTGGGAAGGCTCCTAATCTACCTCCTCAATGGTGGGGCCTGACCCAGACCCTCCCTTGGGACCCTGAGCCCCGAAGCCGCCAGGCCCGGGACCACCCGCACCCTGATACAGTCCGCTGATGATGGGGTTACACACCTGCTCCAGCTCCTTCCTCTTGTGCTCAAACTCGTCCTTCTCGGCCAGGGTGTTGGCATCCAGCCACGAGATGACCTCTTGACACTTGTCCAGCACCTTCTTCTTGTCCGCCTCGCTGATCTTGCCCTTGAGCCCCTCATCCTCCACGGCGCTCTTCATGTTGAAGGCGTACGACTCCAGGGCGTTCTTGGCTGACACCCTCTCGCGCTGCACCTCGTCCTCCGCTTTGTACTTCTCTGCCTCCTGCACCATGCGCTCGATCTCCTCCTTGCTCAGGCGGCCCTTGTCGTTGGTGATGGTGATCTTATTGGCCTTGCCGGTGCTCTTGTCCGTGGCCGTGACGTTGAGGATGCCGTTGGCATCGATGTCGAAGGTCACCTCGATTTGGGGCACGCCCCTGGGGGCCGGAGGGATGCCGCTCAGCTCGAAGCGCCCCAACAGATTGTTGTCCTTCGTCATGGCCCTCTCGCCCTCGTACACCTGGATCAGCACCCCGGGTTGGTTGTCGGAGTAGGTGGTAAAGATCTGCGTCTGCTTGGTGGGGATGGTGGAGTTGCGCTTGATCAGGGCAGTCATCACACCCCCGGCCGTCTCCAGCCCCAGCGACAGCGGAGCCACGTCCAGCAGCAGCAGGTCCTGCACGTTCTCGGACTTGTCCCCCATCAGGATGGCCGCCTGCACCGCCGCCCCGTAGGCCACAGCCTCGTCGGGGTTGATGCTCTTGTTCAGGTCGCGCCCGTTGAAGAAGTCCTGCAGCAGCTTCTGCACCTTGGGGATGCGGGTAGAGCCCCCGACCAGGACCAGGTCGTGGATCTGGGCCTTGTCCAGCTTGGCGTCGCGCAGAGCCTTCTCCACGGGCTCCAGGGTGCTTCGGAACAGGTCCGAGCACAGCTCCTCGAACCTCGCCCTGGTGATGGACGTGTAGAAGTCGATGCCCTCAAACAGGGAGTCGATCTCCAGGCTGGCCTGGGTGCTGGACGACAGGGTCCTCTTGGCCCTCTCGCAGGCAGTGCGCAGCCGCCTCACCGCTCGCTTGTTCTGGCTGATGTCCTTCTTGTGTTTTCTCTTGAACTCCTCCACGAAGTGGTTCACCAGCCTGTTGTCAAAGTCCTCCCCACCCAGGTGGGTGTCCCCGGCCGTGGCTTTCACCTCGAAGATGCCGTCGTCGATCGTCAGGATGGACACGTCGAAAGTGCCCCCGCCCAGGTCAAAGATGAGCACGTTGCGCTCCCCCTTGCCCGTTCTGTCCAGGCCGTAGGCGATGGCCGCCGCCGTGGGCTCGTTGATGATCCGCAGCACGTTGAGCCCCGCGATCACCCCCGCATCCTTGGTGGCCTGGCGCTGCGAGTCGTTGAAGTAGGCCGGCACGGTGATCACCGCGTTGGTCACCGGGTAGCCCAGGTACGCCTCGGCGATCTCCTTCATCTTGGTCAGCACCATGGACGAGATCTCCTCGGGGTAGAATGCCTTGGTCTCCCCCTTGTAGCTCACCTGCACCTTGGGCTTGTCTCCGTCGTTGATCACCTGGAAAGGCCAGTGCTTCATGTCCGACTGCACCACCGGGTCGCCGAACTTGCGGCCGATCAGCCGCTTCGCGTCAAACACGGTGTTCTGCGGGTTCAGCGCCACCTGGTTCTTGGCCGCATCCCCGATGAGCCGCTCGGTGTCTGTGAAAGCCACGTAGCTGGGGGTGGTGCGGTTGCCCTGGTCGTTGGCGATGATCTCCACCTTGCCGTGCTGGAACACCCCCACACAGGAGTAGGTGGTGCCCAGGTCGATGCCGATCGCCGCGGCTTTGGCCATGCCGATGCCCTGCTGTCTGCTCCGCTCTGAGATTCGGGACTGGAAAC
>NW_022319605.1:0-1557 GCF_002776525.5 Piliocolobus tephrosceles
AAACACAGAAGCACAGCAGTGGCACATGGATGGATACCTTTATAAAAAGGTTTTATAATTTCAGGTCATACTGACCCTTAGCATCTGGGGCTGATGAATGAGAAAAAACTCAAAGTAGCCAGTTTTACTACCTGTCAGTAGTTGTTATAAGAAGTCTAAAGGAAAAGGAGGTTGGCATTAGTGGTTAAAATGAGAAATCTATAGGATTTTAATAGTTCATATGCCACCTAGATGCCATTTCCCATAACAAGGGGTTTGCTGATTCTTTGTGATTTCATTGCAATAATAAGATAGGGTGCTCCTGAAGATGAGACTCAAACAATGATGTCTCAGTTAAAAAAAAAAATTTGGTGAGAAACACTGGTTGAGTTATCTTTTAAATGACAAGAAAGCAAACTATGTTCAGGTAACTAGTTTATGAACAGTTTGGTTTTCTGTAGTGGAAAAAATTTACCACCCTCAAAACAGTGAAACCTGTTCCATAAGCCTCTCTGCCAGTTTTACAAATGGAGCCAGCTGTGGCCACGGAAGGTTGGGCTCCACTTCTCATTCTTGGCTGCTGGGTACCATCTATGAGTTGGTAACATGGCTTGAAGGTTTGGTTCTGATGGGTGGATCACTTTGGGTATCATTGGGTGGGGCCTAGTTTTAGGGCACTGCTATCTTATAACTAAATCCAAGAAGACCCAACTCAGATTTGGTTGGAGAAAACACCAATTACTGAACCTCAAGTGGCAATGGGTGGCCATCATATTTTCCTACTATTATAATTGTTGCTGAATACTTTGTGCTCTGAAAAAGTAAAATATCACCCAAACACTTGTGGACAAGATCCATTCATTTGAAGAATCTATGTGGCCAATTAAAATTCATTGTGAAATGCTATTAAGCATTTTTAAAAGAGCCATTATTTATGTACAACTTTTATTTTCCAAATTCCCAAGATATAATTCAAAATAGACAAATTTAGGAACACATTAAAGAGAAAATAAACATTTGGCTGGTTAACTTTTCTGATATCATGATATTTATCAATATAATAACATAAACATGTTATAATGTTCAAAATGTATCATTTCTTAAGTGTTCCTTTTTCTCCTTCACAAAACTATATAAATTTAGGCCCAAAAAATAGCCTAGGACATTTTGGTATGCTGTAGGTATACAGATTGAGATCAGTTAAAACCTTTAGCATTCATTTTTTAGTGCCAGTTGTCATGGCAACCTAATCCTTATAAATACAATGAAAAGACAGTAAATGTGAAAACCTAAAAATAGCCATTCCCTTGGAAAATAGAAGAATGGCTGGGCCAAGTAACTAAAATACAAAGTAAAAAGGCTAATTACTTCAGTAATTTTAAAGTCAGATTTATGGTACCTAAAAGGGTCTGAACATAATATATATAGTGTTTTGATAATCATTGTTATTAGAGCTAATCCTTACAATTCAAAAACAGGCTCAATTTTATATAATTACATTTATTTTCCACCATCCCCAAGAAACAATTACCAGTTCATCTACCAATGAAAAGTGCCCAGGGGCCTAGGCAGGGTTTC
>NW_022319606.1:0-1557 GCF_002776525.5 Piliocolobus tephrosceles
GAAACCCTGCCTAGGCCCCTGGGCACTTTTCATTGGTAGATGAACTGGTAATTGTTTCTTGGGGATGGTGGAAAATAAATGTAATTATATAAAATTGAGCCTGTTTTTGAATTGTAAGGATTAGCTCTAATAACAATGATTATCAAAACACTATATATATTATGTTCAGACCCTTTTAGGTACCATAAATCTGACTTTAAAATTACTGAAGTAATTAGCCTTTTTACTTTGTATTTTAGTTACTTGGCCCAGCCATTCTTCTATTTTCCAAGGGAATGGCTATTTTTAGGTTTTCACATTTACTGTCTTTTCATTGTATTTATAAGGATTAGGTTGCCATGACAACTGGCACTAAAAAATGAATGCTAAAGGTTTTAACTGATCTCAATCTGTATACCTACAGCATACCAAAATGTCCTAGGCTATTTTTTGGGCCTAAATTTATATAGTTTTGTGAAGGAGAAAAAGGAACACTTAAGAAATGATACATTTTGAACATTATAACATGTTTATGTTATTATATTGATAAATATCATGATATCAGAAAAGTTAACCAGCCAAATGTTTATTTTCTCTTTAATGTGTTCCTAAATTTGTCTATTTTGAATTATATCTTGGGAATTTGGAAAATAAAAGTTGTACATAAATAATGGCTCTTTTAAAAATGCTTAATAGCATTTCACAATGAATTTTAATTGGCCACATAGATTCTTCAAATGAATGGATCTTGTCCACAAGTGTTTGGGTGATATTTTACTTTTTCAGAGCACAAAGTATTCAGCAACAATTATAATAGTAGGAAAATATGATGGCCACCCATTGCCACTTGAGGTTCAGTAATTGGTGTTTTCTCCAACCAAATCTGAGTTGGGTCTTCTTGGATTTAGTTATAAGATAGCAGTGCCCTAAAACTAGGCCCCACCCAATGATACCCAAAGTGATCCACCCATCAGAACCAAACCTTCAAGCCATGTTACCAACTCATAGATGGTACCCAGCAGCCAAGAATGAGAAGTGGAGCCCAACCTTCCGTGGCCACAGCTGGCTCCATTTGTAAAACTGGCAGAGAGGCTTATGGAACAGGTTTCACTGTTTTGAGGGTGGTAAATTTTTTCCACTACAGAAAACCAAACTGTTCATAAACTAGTTACCTGAACATAGTTTGCTTTCTTGTCATTTAAAAGATAACTCAACCAGTGTTTCTCACCAAATTTTTTTTTTTAACTGAGACATCATTGTTTGAGTCTCATCTTCAGGAGCACCCTATCTTATTATTGCAATGAAATCACAAAGAATCAGCAAACCCCTTGTTATGGGAAATGGCATCTAGGTGGCATATGAACTATTAAAATCCTATAGATTTCTCATTTTAACCACTAATGCCAACCTCCTTTTCCTTTAGACTTCTTATAACAACTACTGACAGGTAGTAAAACTGGCTACTTTGAGTTTTTTCTCATTCATCAGCCCCAGATGCTAAGGGTCAGTATGACCTGAAATTATAAAACCTTTTTATAAAGGTATCCATCCATGTGCCACTGCTGTGCTTCTGTGTTT
>NW_022319607.1:0-1241 GCF_002776525.5 Piliocolobus tephrosceles
AAGCAGGGCAGAAAAGCTGGAAATTCAAAAAATAAGAGCGCATCTCCTCCTGCAAAGGAGCACAGCCCATCGCCAGCAACGGATCAAAGCTGGTCAGAGAATGATTTTGATGAGATGAGAGAAGAAGGCTTCAGTCCATCAAACCTCTCAGAGCTAAAGGAGGAATTACGTACCCAGCGCAAAGAAACTAAAAATCTTGAAAAAAGAGTGGAAGAATTGACAGCTAGACTAATTAATGCAGAGAAGGTCATAAACGAAATGACAGAGATGAAAACCATGACACGAGAAATACGTGACAAATGCACAAGCTTCAGTAACCGACTCGATCAACTGGAAGAAAGAGTATCAGCGATGGAGGATCAAATGAATGAAATGAAGCGAGAAGAGAAACCAAAAGAAAAAAGAAGAAAAAGAAATGAACAAAGCCTGCAAGAAGTATGGGATTATGTCAAAAGACCAAATCTACGTCTGATTGGGGTGCCTGAAAGTGAGGGGGAAAATGGAACCAAATTGGAAAACACTCTTCAGGATATCATCCAGGAGAACTTCCCCAACCTAGCAGGGCAGGCCAACATTCAAATTCAGGAAATACAGAGAACGCCACAAAGATACTCCTCCAGAAGAGCAACTCCAAGACACATAATTGCCAGATTCACCAAAGTTGAAATGAAGGAAAAAATCTTAAGGGCAGCCAGAGAGAAAGGTCGGGTTACCCACAAAGGGAAGCCCATCAGACTGACAGCAGATCTCTCGGCAGAAACTCTACAAGCCAGAAGAGAGTGGGGGCCAATATTCAACGTTCTTAAAGAAAAGAATTTTAAACCCAGAATTTCATATCCAGCCAAACTAAGTTTCATAAGTGAAGGAGAAATAAAATTCTTTACAGATAAGCAAATGCTTAGAGATTTTGTCACCACCAGGCCTGCCTTACAAGAGACCCTGAAGGAAGCCCTAAACATGGAAAGGAACAACCGGTACCAGCCATTGCAAAAACATGCCAAAATGTAAAGACCATCGAGCCTAGGAAGAAACTGCATCAACTAATGAGCAAAATAACCAGTTAATATCATAATGGCAGGATCAAGATCACACATAACAATATTAACCTTAAATGTAAATGGACTAAATGCTCCAATTAAAAGACACAGACTGGCAAACTGGATAAAGAGTCAAGACCCATCAGTCTGCTGTCTTCAGGAGACCCATCTCACATGCAGAGACATACATAGGCTCAAAATAAA
>NW_022319608.1:0-1241 GCF_002776525.5 Piliocolobus tephrosceles
TTTATTTTGAGCCTATGTATGTCTCTGCATGTGAGATGGGTCTCCTGAAGACAGCAGACTGATGGGTCTTGACTCTTTATCCAGTTTGCCAGTCTGTGTCTTTTAATTGGAGCATTTAGTCCATTTACATTTAAGGTTAATATTGTTATGTGTGATCTTGATCCTGCCATTATGATATTAACTGGTTATTTTGCTCATTAGTTGATGCAGTTTCTTCCTAGGCTCGATGGTCTTTACATTTTGGCATGTTTTTGCAATGGCTGGTACCGGTTGTTCCTTTCCATGTTTAGGGCTTCCTTCAGGGTCTCTTGTAAGGCAGGCCTGGTGGTGACAAAATCTCTAAGCATTTGCTTATCTGTAAAGAATTTTATTTCTCCTTCACTTATGAAACTTAGTTTGGCTGGATATGAAATTCTGGGTTTAAAATTCTTTTCTTTAAGAACGTTGAATATTGGCCCCCACTCTCTTCTGGCTTGTAGAGTTTCTGCCGAGAGATCTGCTGTCAGTCTGATGGGCTTCCCTTTGTGGGTAACCCGACCTTTCTCTCTGGCTGCCCTTAAGATTTTTTCCTTCATTTCAACTTTGGTGAATCTGGCAATTATGTGTCTTGGAGTTGCTCTTCTGGAGGAGTATCTTTGTGGCGTTCTCTGTATTTCCTGAATTTGAATGTTGGCCTGCCCTGCTAGGTTGGGGAAGTTCTCCTGGATGATATCCTGAAGAGTGTTTTCCAATTTGGTTCCATTTTCCCCCTCACTTTCAGGCACCCCAATCAGACGTAGATTTGGTCTTTTGACATAATCCCATACTTCTTGCAGGCTTTGTTCATTTCTTTTTCTTCTTTTTTCTTTTGGTTTCTCTTCTCGCTTCATTTCATTCATTTGATCCTCCATCGCTGATACTCTTTCTTCCAGTTGATCGAGTCGGTTACTGAAGCTTGTGCATTTGTCACGTATTTCTCGTGTCATGGTTTTCATCTCTGTCATTTCGTTTATGACCTTCTCTGCATTAATTAGTCTAGCTGTCAATTCTTCCACTCTTTTTTCAAGATTTTTAGTTTCTTTGCGCTGGGTACGTAATTCCTCCTTTAGCTCTGAGAGGTTTGATGGACTGAAGCCTTCTTCTCTCATCTCATCAAAATCATTCTCTGACCAGCTTTGATCCGTTGCTGGCGATGGGCTGTGCTCCTTTGCAGGAGGAGATGCGCTCTTATTTTTTGAATTTCCAGCTTTTCTGCCCTGCTT
>NW_022319609.1:0-1047 GCF_002776525.5 Piliocolobus tephrosceles
TTTTCTTTTTGCATTTTAATATGCTCATATATATACATATGTGTGTATATGTTGACGACTTACGTCGACTAATATATATGATATATAACAATGTTAGCATGTCTCTCTTCTTTTTTTTGTTTAAGTGTACGTACGTATATGCATGTACATATGTATGTACGAGCGTATATATATGCATATGTATATAGTGTTACTACAGAAAAAATACACGCTCACAGCTTGTAGTTAAATAGTAAGATATTATTGCAGGTTACAGTAACACGGTATATACATAATTCTTGTACCAAATGAAGCTTAATTAATTAAGAAAAAAAAAAAAAAAAAAAAAAAAAAAAAAATATACATACACAAACATATACAGAACTAATCAACCAGTTTAGCTAGCATATATGTAATATGTCTTTTTTTTTTTATTCGCATTATTTACTTTTTTATGCCATTCTTTTTACTCATCAATTTTTTAATTTATATGTTTATTATTATTTATTCATTTATTTATTAACTTATTTATTTTTTTTTTTTTTCGTACAATTAATTTTTAAATAATAACAATGTCAGTATGTGCGTACATATAAGTATAAATCGGAAGAACACGTCTTTCTTTTTTCCACGATAACCTTTTGTTTTTAAAAAAATAAATGGTTGTTTTATTAATTTTTGCATACATATATATATATATATATATATATACATACATACATACAAACGCTCACATTTTTACGCATCTTCTTGTATACTTATTTTTTTTATTCTTTGTTTTTTATATATAAAAAACAAAATATACTTAATATAAAATATTTTAATACAAAGAAACAGTTTTCGTATAATATACATGTTTCTACTTTTTTAGCTTTTTTCAAGCGCCTATAATAGCACAAAATATAAGCACACATACATGCATGCATATATACATACATACTTACGCTTTTGGTACTCCTTTTCGCATATAAATAAACAAAAAAGTAAATATTAGTTTTTTAACATCTACTAATATAAAAATATATACTTAAATATGCTTAAAAAAAAAAAAAAAAAAAAAAAAAAAAA
>NW_022319610.1:0-1492 GCF_002776525.5 Piliocolobus tephrosceles
CATCGCCAGCAATGGATCAAAGCTGGATGGAGAATGACTTTGATGAGTTGAGAGAAGAAGGCTTCAGTCCATCAAACTTCTCAGAGCTAAAGGAGAAATTACGTACCCAGCGCAAAAAAACTAAAAATCTTAAAAAAGGAATGGAAGAATGGATAACTAGAATAATCAATGCAGAGAAGGCCATAAACGAACTGACAGAGATAAAAACCATGACACGAGAAATACGTGACAAATGCACAAGCTTCAGTAACCGACTCAATCAACTGGAAGAAAGACTATCAGTGATTGAGGATCAAATGAATGAAATGAAGTGAGAAGAGAAGTCTAAAGAAAAAAGAGGAAAAAGAAATGAACAAAGCCTTCAAGAAGTATGGGATTACGTGAAAAGACCAAATCTACGTCTGATTGGGGTGCCTGAAAGCGAGGGGGAAAATGAAACCAAGTTGGAAAACACTCTGCAGGATATCATCCAGGAGAACTTCCCCCAACCTAGTAAGGCAGGCCAACATTCAAATTCAGGAAATACAGAGAACGCCACAAAGATACTCCTCGAGAAGAGCAACTCCAAGACATATAATTGTCAGATTCACCAAAGCTGAAATGAAGGAAAAACTGTTAAGGACAGCCAGAGAGAAAGGTCGGGTTACCCACAAAGGGAAGCCCATCAGACTAACAGCAGATCTCTCAGCAGAAACGCAACAAGCCAGAAGAGAGTAGGGGCCAATATTCAACATTCTTTTTTTTTTTTTTTTTTTTTTTCTGAGACGGAGTCTCGCTCTGTCGCCCAGGCTGGAGTGCAGTGGCCGGATCTGAGCTCACTGCAAGCTCCGCCTCCCAGGTTCACGCCATTCTCCTGCCTCAGCCTCCCGAGTAGCTGGGACTACAGGCACCCGCCACCTCGCCAGGCTAATTTTTTTTTGTATTTTTAGTAGAGATGGGGTTTCACCGTGTTAGCCAGGATGGTCTCGATCTCCTGACCTCGTGATCCACCCGTCTCGGCCTCCCAAAGTGCTGGGATTACAGGCTTGAGCCACCGCGCCCGGCCTCAACATTCTTAAAGAAAAGAATTTTCAACCCAGAATTTCATATCCAGGCAAACTAAGTTTCATAAGTGAAGGAGAAATAAAATCCTTTACAGACAAGCAAATGCTTAGAGATTTTGTCACCACCAGGCCTGCCCTACAAGAGACCCTGAAGGAAGCACTAAACATGGAAAGGAACAACTGGTACCAGCCATTGCAAAAACATGCCAAAATGTAAAGACCATTGATGCTAGGAAGAAACTGCATCAACTAATGAGCAAATAACCAGCTAATATCATAATGACAGGATCAAGTTCACACATAACAATATCAACCTTAAATGTAAATGGACTAAATGGTCCAATTAAAAGACATAGACTGGCAAATTGGATCAACAGTCAAGACCCATCAGTTTGCTGTATTCAGGAGGCCCATCTCACATGCAGAGACACACATAGGCTCAAAATAAA
>NW_022319611.1:0-1492 GCF_002776525.5 Piliocolobus tephrosceles
TTTATTTTGAGCCTATGTGTGTCTCTGCATGTGAGATGGGCCTCCTGAATACAGCAAACTGATGGGTCTTGACTGTTGATCCAATTTGCCAGTCTATGTCTTTTAATTGGACCATTTAGTCCATTTACATTTAAGGTTGATATTGTTATGTGTGAACTTGATCCTGTCATTATGATATTAGCTGGTTATTTGCTCATTAGTTGATGCAGTTTCTTCCTAGCATCAATGGTCTTTACATTTTGGCATGTTTTTGCAATGGCTGGTACCAGTTGTTCCTTTCCATGTTTAGTGCTTCCTTCAGGGTCTCTTGTAGGGCAGGCCTGGTGGTGACAAAATCTCTAAGCATTTGCTTGTCTGTAAAGGATTTTATTTCTCCTTCACTTATGAAACTTAGTTTGCCTGGATATGAAATTCTGGGTTGAAAATTCTTTTCTTTAAGAATGTTGAGGCCGGGCGCGGTGGCTCAAGCCTGTAATCCCAGCACTTTGGGAGGCCGAGACGGGTGGATCACGAGGTCAGGAGATCGAGACCATCCTGGCTAACACGGTGAAACCCCATCTCTACTAAAAATACAAAAAAAAATTAGCCTGGCGAGGTGGCGGGTGCCTGTAGTCCCAGCTACTCGGGAGGCTGAGGCAGGAGAATGGCGTGAACCTGGGAGGCGGAGCTTGCAGTGAGCTCAGATCCGGCCACTGCACTCCAGCCTGGGCGACAGAGCGAGACTCCGTCTCAGAAAAAAAAAAAAAAAAAAAAAAAGAATGTTGAATATTGGCCCCTACTCTCTTCTGGCTTGTTGCGTTTCTGCTGAGAGATCTGCTGTTAGTCTGATGGGCTTCCCTTTGTGGGTAACCCGACCTTTCTCTCTGGCTGTCCTTAACAGTTTTTCCTTCATTTCAGCTTTGGTGAATCTGACAATTATATGTCTTGGAGTTGCTCTTCTCGAGGAGTATCTTTGTGGCGTTCTCTGTATTTCCTGAATTTGAATGTTGGCCTGCCTTACTAGGTTGGGGGAAGTTCTCCTGGATGATATCCTGCAGAGTGTTTTCCAACTTGGTTTCATTTTCCCCCTCGCTTTCAGGCACCCCAATCAGACGTAGATTTGGTCTTTTCACGTAATCCCATACTTCTTGAAGGCTTTGTTCATTTCTTTTTCCTCTTTTTTCTTTAGACTTCTCTTCTCACTTCATTTCATTCATTTGATCCTCAATCACTGATAGTCTTTCTTCCAGTTGATTGAGTCGGTTACTGAAGCTTGTGCATTTGTCACGTATTTCTCGTGTCATGGTTTTTATCTCTGTCAGTTCGTTTATGGCCTTCTCTGCATTGATTATTCTAGTTATCCATTCTTCCATTCCTTTTTTAAGATTTTTAGTTTTTTTGCGCTGGGTACGTAATTTCTCCTTTAGCTCTGAGAAGTTTGATGGACTGAAGCCTTCTTCTCTCAACTCATCAAAGTCATTCTCCATCCAGCTTTGATCCATTGCTGGCGATG